>NC_036856.1:41339795-41357506 GCF_002910315.2 Salvelinus sp. IW2-2015 | reverse complement strand
TTGTGGCCTCTACTGTACTACATACCCATTCACTTATAGCAGGTGCTGTCTCCAGTGAGGTCGTCCTGTCTGAAACAGGAGAGGTGTTCTATAAGGTCGTATGGACACAACAAAACACTGCAGACTTTAATGAGTGGGTATTTACATATGTAGCAGCAGTCCTCTGTCAGTCTGTCTGGTATGGTTGACTGGACTGGGCTGATTCACTTATTTTTTAGACTGTAATTGTTGGACCACTGTTACTTGTTGGTATAGAGCAGACCATGCACTATAATCATACTATCTAGATAGGATATTGTTTATTAAGCTGTTTCACAAAGTTTTGTTTTTGTTTATCACCTGACACATGGCAAACAAGATGATATTTCATTGTTGTTAAAAAGCAGAACAGTAACCCTATAGTAAGGTGTGTTGTATGTCATAGTAAGGTGTGTTGTATGTCATAGTAAGGTGTGTTGTATGTCATTGTAAGGTGTGTTGTATGTCATTGTAAGGTGTGTTGTATGTACCATGACAATATCAAATTGTACCACCCAAAACCAAGTATTGTTCTGATGTACATCATGTGAGTTGTGATTCCTTGCTGGATTTCAGGGCAGAAAATAATTTCATCAGCAAGGATAATCATAACAATTCGATGCCCTGCATTGAACTGGATTATAGCACCCCCATGTGGTAAACAAATGTATTGATTCATGAAGAAAAATGGACTTGTCTTTATTTGAGTAAATGACTGAGGGATCTTTGTTTCAATCAATGAATACATCAAGACAATAAAGACAATGATATTAGATGGAGGAACAAAATTATTGTAAAGTCACTTGACAGGGTATTGGGCCAACCTATGCCTGTTTGTACTTCATTGACAATGTCTATCAACTTCACAGTCCCTAAAACTTGATAATGGGACCATTGCAAACTATCCGGGAAAAGTTTTCAACATTTTACATCCCATAATAGATTTGAAACATTGTTAATAGCAATAATTAAAACAATTGAAATAATTGCAATCAAATCAAATGATCAATTCAATCAAATGATCAATTCAATCAAATGGCCCAGGAGGACATCTCTTTGTGGTGGCTGCCACAATTTTGCCTTCAGCCTGGCTATTCCCTCCTCCTCCTCCTCCTCCTCCTCCTCACTGGTTCATTTGGCCCAGTGTCTTCTTCACAGTATTCTCCTCCAGTTGGACCTATCTCCTTCTTGGCATAGATCAGTCTGAGGCCCCTCGCCCATGTTTAACATATTAATGGCTACTGAACCTTCGTTCCGTTTAGAACCGTCTCTTGTAGGTGAACGAAGCAGAATAAAAAAAGCGAACTGAAAATACTTGAAATGCCCTTTACTTGTAAAGGTCTTTGTATCATCACATTTACATCCAACATCTCATCATTTCATAAATACCAGCATACGTCCTGGTTTAATTCCACTTGAATGCCCCTCTAACTGGTAATTACTAGTGGGGAAACTCATCTAGAATCCCTGTACTCCGAGTTTCCCATTTGCACCTCTCTGATGTAATTTGTCAACAAAAAAGKAAACAAGCATGGCGGGCCCTAGGAATAAGCAAAATAAGCCCGACTGAGTTTTTTTATTTGAGAGTTAGAATAGTAGAAGACACCAGGTGTAAATTTGGTTGTTACTACATTTGCACACACTGTACATAGATTTTTCTATTGTGTTATTGACTSTARGTTTGTTTATCCCATGTGTAACTCTGTGTTGTTGTTTTTGTCGCACTGCTTTGCTTTATCTTGGCCAGGTGGCAGTTGTAAATGAGAACTTGGCCTACCTGGTTAAATAAAGGTGAATTGTTTTAAAATATTTTTTTTAATTGGTTTTGCATTAGCAGTTTTTCTCTTGTTATGTCAGTCACTGGCAGTCATTCAACTAGCCAAGTCAGCCAACAATTTTTAGATTTGGTAGTTAGTRTAGCCAGCTATTTAAACTTGGCCAATACCGACCGAGCACACGTGCCAAGGAGACCTGACCTCCAGGGACCCACATTGTCATTCACACTCAGATATCATACTAGCATGGCATACAGTGCCTTTGGGAATTATTCAGACCCCTTGGCTTTTTCCACATTTTGTTGAGTTACAGCCTTATTCTAAAATGGATTTAAATAAAACAATTTCTTCATCAATCTACACACAATACCTCCTAATGACAAAGTGAAAACAGGTTTTTATAAATTTGTGCAAATTTATTAAAAACAAAAATCTGAAATATTACATTTACGTAAGTATTCAGACCCGTTGATATGAGACCGAAATTGAGCTCAGGTGCATCCTGTTTCCATTGATCATCCTTGAGCTGTTTCTACAACTTGATTGGAGGCCACCTGCATTAAATTCAATTGATTGGACATGATTTGGACAAACTGAAATGGTCCACACACACGGACAGCGTGGTGAAGAAGGCGCAACAGCACATCTTCAACCTCAGGATGCTAAAGAAATTTGGCTTGTCACCAAAAACACTCACAAACTTTTACAAATGCACAATCGAGAGCATCCTGTCGGGCTGTATCACTGCCTGGTACGGTAACTGCTCCGCCCACAACCGTAAGGCTCTCCAGAGGGTAGTGAGGTCTGCACAACGCATCACCGGGGGCAAACTACCTGCCCTCCAGGACACCTACACCACCCAATGTCACAGGAAGACCAAAAAGATCCTCAAGGACAACAACCACCCGAGCCACTGCCTGTTCACCCCGCTATCATCCAGAAGGCGAGGTCAGTACAGGTGCATCAAAGCWGGGACCGAGAGACTGAAAAACAGCTTCTATCTCAAAGCCATCAGACTGTTTAACAGCCATCACTAACATTGAGTGGCTGCTGCCAACATACTGACTCAAATCTCTAGCCACTTTAATAATTAAAAATTGATGTAACAAATGTATCACTAGTCACTTTAAACAATGCCACTTTATATAATGTTTACATACCCTACATTACTCATCTCATATGTATATACTGTACTCTATACCATCTACTGCATCTTGCCTATGCAGTTCGGCCATCGCTCATCTATATATTTATATGTACATATTCTTATTCATTCCTTTACACTTGTGTGTATAAGGTAGTTGTTGTGAAATTGTTAGATTACTTGTTAGATATTACTGCACGGTTGGAACTAGAAGCACAAGCATTTCGCTACACTCGCATTAACATCTGCTAACCATGTGTATGTGACAAATACAATTTGATTTGATTTGATTTGGAAATGCACACACCTGTCTATAAGGTCCCACAGTTGACAGTGTACGTCAGAGCAAAAATCAAGCCAAGAGGTCGAAGGAATTGTCCGTAGAGCTCCGAGACGGGATTCTGTCGAGGCACAGATCTGGGGAAGGGTACCAAAACATTTCTGCAGCGTTGAAGGTCCCCAAGAACACAGTGGCCTCCAACATTCTTAAATGGAATACGTTTGGAACCACCAAGACTCTTCCTAGAGCTGGCAGCCCAGGGGAGAAGGGTCTTGGTCAGGGAGGTGACCAAGAACCCGATGGTCACTCTGTCAGAGCTCTAGAATGCCTCTGTMGAGATGGGAGAACCATCCAGAAGGACAACCCTCTCTGCAGCACTCCACCAATTAGGCCTTTATGGTAGAGTGGCCAGACGGAAGACACTCCTCAGTAAAAGGCACATGACAGCCTGCTTGGAGTTTGTCAAAAGGCACCTAAAGACTCTCAGACCATGAGAAACAAGATTCTCTGGTCTGATAAAACCAATATTGAACTCTTTGGCCTAAATGCCAGCATTCACATCTGGAGGAAACCTGGCACCACCCCTACGGTGAAGTCTGGTGGTGGCAGCATCATGCTGTGGGGGTGTTTTCAGCAGCAGACTGGGAGACTAGTCAGATTGAGGGAAAGATGAATGGAGCAAAGACAGAGAGATCCTTGATGAAAACCTGCTCTAGAGCGCTCAGGACACCAAGACTGGGGCAAGGTTCACCTTTCAACAGGACCACAACCCTAAGCACACAACCAAGAAGACTCAATCATGGACACTCTTACTGACAGTTGTGTGTGCTATAATGTATTGTTGTCTCTACCTTCTTGCCTTTGTGCTGTTGTCTGTGCCAATAATGCTTGTACCCTGTTTTGTGCTGCTACCATGTGTGCTGCTGCCATATTGTGTTGCTACCATGTTGCTGTCATTGTTGTGCTGTACCGTGCGTTGTTGTCATGTTGTTGCTGCCATGCTATGTTGTTGTCTTATGTCTCTCTTATTGTAGTGTTTTGTTGTCTCTCTTATCGTGATGTGTGTTTTGTCCTATATTTTTTTTGTTTCTTTTGTTTTTTTTTTTAGTCCCAGGCCCCGGCCCCACAGGAGGCCTTTTGCCTTTGGTAGGACGTCAATGTAAATAAGAATTTGTTCTGAACTGACTTGCCTAGTGAAAAAGTTTAAATAAATATAATAAATGCAGGAGTGTCTTCAGGACAAGTCTCTCTCAATGTCCTTGAGTGGCCCAGTCAGAGCCCGGACTTGAACCTGATTGAACATCTCTGGAGAGACCTGAAAATAGCTGTGCGGCAACACTCCTCATCCAACCTGACAGAGTTTGAGAGGATCTGCAGCAGAAAGAATGGGAGAAACTTCCCAATACAGATGTGTGCCAAGCTTGTAGGTCATAACCAAGAAGACTTAAGGCTGTAATCGTTGCCAAAGGATCTTCAACAAAGTACTGAGGAAAGGTTCTGAATACTTACTGATGTACAGTTGAAGTTTGGAAGTTTACATACACTTAGCCAAATACACTTTCAAAATCGTATTTCACAATTCCTGACATTTAATCCTAGTAAAAATTCCTGTCATCATTTATTTTTAAGAATGTTGAAATGAGAATAATAGTAGAGGAATGATTTATTCCTTAGTTTATTTCTTTCTCACATTCCCAGTTGGTCAGAAGTTTACATACAGTCAATTAGTATTTGGTAGCATTGCCTTTAAATTGTTTAACTTGGGTCAAACGTTTCGGGTAGCCTTCCACAAGCTTCCCACAATAAGTTGGTGAATTTTGGCCCATTCCTCCTGACAGAGCTGGTGTAACTGAGTCAGGTTTGTAGGCCTCCTTGCTCGCACACGCTTTTTCAGTTCTGCCCACAAATTTTCCATGGGATTGATGTCAGGGCTTTGTGATGGCCACTCCAATACCTTGACTTTGTTGTCCTTAAGCCATTTTGCCACAACTTTGGAAGTATGCTTGGGGTCATTGTCCATTTGGAAGACCCATTTGCGACCAAGCTTTAACTTCCTGACTGATGTCTTGAGATGTTGCTTCAATATACCACATTTTTTCGTCCTCATGATGCAATTTCTTTTGTGAAGTGCACCAGTCCCTCTGCAGCAAAGCACCCCCACAACATGATGCTGCCACTCCGTGTGCTTCACGGTTGGATGTGTTTTCGGCTTTGCAAGCCTCCCCCTTTTTCCTCCAACATAACGATGGTCATTATGGCCAAACAGTTCTATTTTTGTTTCATCAGACCAGAGGACATTTCTCCAAAAAGTACAATCTTTGTCCCCATGTGCAGATGCAAACCGTAGTCTGTCTTTTTTATGAAGGTTTTGGAGCAGTGGCTTCTTCCTTGCTGAGCAGCCTTTCAGGTTATGTCGATATAGGACTCGTTTTACTGTGGATATAGATACCTTTGTACCAGTTTCCTCCAACATCTTCACAAGATCCATTGCTTTTGTTCTGGGATTGATTTGCACTTTTTCGCACAAAGTATGTCATCCTCTAGGAGACAGAACGCGTCTCCTTCCTGAGCGGTATGGCGGCTGCGTTGGTCCCATGGTGTTTAACTTGCGTACTATTGTTTGTACAGATGAACGTAGTACCTTCAGGCGTTTGGAAATTGCTCCCAAGGATGAACCAGACTTGTGCTCTACAATTTTTTTCTGAGAGTCTTGGGGATTTCTTTTGATTTTCCCATGATGTCAAGCATAGAGGCACTGCTTTGAAGGTAGGCCTTGAAATACATCCACAGGTTCACCTCCAATTGACTCAAATGATGTCAATTAGTCTATCAAAAGCTTCTTAAGCCATGACATCATTTTCTGGAATTTTCCAAGCTGTTTAAAGGCACAGTCAACTTAGTGTATGTAAACGTCAACTTAGTGTATGTAAACTTCTGACCCACGTGAATTGTGATACAGTGAATCATAAGTGAATAATCTGTCTGTAAACAATTGTTGGAAAAATGACTTGTGTCATGCACGAAGTAGAATGTCCTAAGATTCCAAACTATAGTTTGTTTAACAAGAAATTTGTGGAGTGGGTTGAAAAACGAGTTTAATGACTCCAACCTAATAGTAGTGTAAGTAACTTCTCATACTTCAGCAACATGGTAAAGTGTGAAAATTCTGAACCAGTTTTTGCTTTGTCATTATGGTTGTATTGTGTGTAGATTGATGAGGTCGGGGGGAACAATTTAATACATTGTAGAATAAGGCTGTAAACAAACAAAAGTTGGATAAGGTCAAGGGGTCTGAATAGTTTCTGAAGGCACTGTACTGTATGAAACAGAGGTACAGTAACTTATATTAGGATTGGTCCACTTAGAACAGCATCTATACCCACTACTGTACAACCAGTATTTTACATTGAGAGAACATTATATGCCTCAACAACTTGGTTCAAATCAATAACTAAATGGTTTCATTATTTTTCCATTATTTGCTCCACCCTGTGACCTGTAAATATGTGCATCATCTAACCTTTTATTTTTTTTGCATAACATCATTTTTTATCAATTAAGTTTCCAGTAACATCATGCTGCGTATGCTTTGCGTATGCTTTTTCTGTTTGCAAACAGTGACGTCTATGAAACAATTAAATCTCAAATGAAATCATTTAAAAAGACTGTCAATTAAGTTTATTGGATGGAGTATTGCAGCCAGCATAAAGGTAGCTAGAAGAACGCTCTTGTTTGAAATGGAAAAGCATCGCGGTAAAGCTATTGATAAAGAACAACATCAAGATGAAGCAGCTGCTTTACAAGTGGGATACACTGTTGAGCGTTACATCCCGAGGAGTTTTGTGCTGATTYTACTGAGATTGTGACAGCCGGTTAAATGGCGTCCCTTCAGAAGGCAAGAACCAGATGTATGTTAGGAGAAGTGCAGTATTATCATAAGGAGAAGTATACTTGGAATACGGATGAGGAATGGAGGGAAAAGGAGGTCTAAGAGAGAGAGAGAGAGGGAGGAAGTGGGTGAMCTTGAGTCGGTTAAAAATGGCGGGGGAAAAGGGAGATGGTTTGTTAAAGAAGAATGGTAGAAAGTGTAAGCAGAGTGAGCTGAAGACGGGAGGAGAAATGGAAGTGAATGAGGGCGAAGTATTCGGTGTGGTGACAGTGGCGGTTCTAGACCATTTCAACTGGGGGGGCCAAGCTGGGGCCAGTTGTACTGTTAGAGGGGCCAGTTGTACTGTTAGAGGGGCCAGTTACATTAGACGTTATTATTGTCATATCGTTTTCTTCACTGCATTGCAGGCATTAGCAGGCAAAAGACCATGTTCATAATCATCATCGTTGCCACTGTCTGATAACGGATGTAAAAAAAGAACGATAGCAAAAATTAGTTATGTAAAAATTATTTCATACCCCACATCTAGGGGGGCCACAAGGGGGTCCAAAATTGTTGTCACAGGGGCACTGGCCCCCCATGTCCCCCCGCCCAGAACCGCCACTGTGTGGTGAAGTTCTTGGAGCCCGAGGCTAGCACCGAGGGTCAGGATAAAGATGAGTCTGTGACAGTAGGATTGACGTTTTTTGGAAAAAGTGGACCTTGCCTTTTTGGCTGATCCATTTGTGGTTTCAGGGTGAGTGAAAACAGAGTTGGGTGCTGTGGAATCGGTGAGAGTAACCAGAAGTAGTCTTGTGATAATTGTTTGTGTTTCTGCTGGTTATAGGGAGCAGGCACTCTGCGTAAAACGAATGGGGGCAATTGTTTTGTTCTCAAGGAAAGGGAGCCATTAAAAGGAGTGATTACTGGGGWTGCGGTAAATGTAAAAGTTGACCAACTGAAGGGGAAGATTCTCGGTGTTTGTGATGCTCGCCGTTTGGTGCGACACAGACAGGGTGGCGTTAGTGGTGAAACAGAAGAGTCGTCTGTTCTTTTGAGTTTTGATGTGTCTTTGTCCTACAAAGCGATGTTAGGATATATAAGTTATCCTGTGTGAGCTTTTGTGCCGAATACATTACGTTGTTACAGGTGTCAAGCTTATCGGCAGACTCAGTAGCCTCGGTTTTTCTAATGACTGCCTTGCCTGGTTCACCAACTACTTTGCAGACAGAGCTCAGTGTGTCAAATCGGAGGGCATGCTGTCCGGTCCTCTGGCAGTCTCTATGGGGTACCTCAGGGTTCAATTCTCGGGCCGACTCTTTTCTCTGTATATATCAATGATGTTGCTCTTGCTGCGGGCGATTCCCTGATCCACCTCTACGCAGACGACACCATTCTGTATACTTCTGGCCCTTCCTTGGACATTGTGCTATCTAACCTCCAAACGAGCTTCAATGCCATACAACACTCCTTCCGTGGCCTCCAACTGCTCTTAAACGCTAGTTAAACCAGATGCATGCTTTTCAACCGTTCGCTGCCTGCACCCGCACGCCGACTAGCATCACCACCCTGGACGGTTCCGACCTAGAATATGTGGACATCTATAAGTACCTAGGTGTCTGGCTAGACTGCAAACTCTCCTTCCAGACTCATATCAAACATCTCCAATCCAAAATCAAATCTAGAGTCGGCTTTCTATTTCGCAACAAAGCCTCTTCACTCACGCCGCCAAACTTACCCTAGTAAAACTGACTATCCTACCGATCCTCGACTTCGGCGATGTCATCTACAAAATAGCTTCCAATACTCTACTCAGCAAACTGGATGCAGTTTATCACAGTGCCATCCTTTTGTTACTAAAGCACCTTATACGACCCACCACTGCGACCTGTATGCCCTAGTCGGCTGACCCTCGCTACATGTTCGTCGTCAGACCCACTGGCTCCAGGTCATCTACAAGGCTATGCTAGGTAAAGTGCCGCCTTATCTCAGTTCACTGGTCACGATGGCTACACCCACCCGTACACGCGCTCCAGCAGGTGTATCTCACTGATCATCCCTAAAGCCAAAACCTCATTTGGACGCCTTTCCTTCCAGTTCTCTGCTGCCTGCGACTGGAACGAATTGCAAAAATCTCTGAAGTTGGAGACTTTTATCTCCCTCAACAACTTTAAACATCTGCTATCCAAGCAGCTAACCGATCGCTGCAGCTGTACTAGTCCATCGGTATATAGCCCACCCAATTACCTACCTCACCCCCATACTGCTTTTATTTATTTTTCTGCTTTTTGCACACCAGTATCTCTACTTGCACATGATCATCTGATGATTTATCACTCCAGTGTTAATCTGCTAAATTGTAATTATTCGATTTATTGCCTACCTCCTCATGCCTTTTGCACACATTGTATATAGATTCTCTTTTTTTCTACCATGTTATTGACTTGTTTATTGTTTACTCCATGTGAACTCTGTGTTGTTGTCTGTTCACACTGCTATGCTTTATCTTGGCCAGGTCGCAGTTGCAAATGAGAACTTGTTCTCAACTAGCCTACCTGGTTAAATAAAGGTGAAATAAAAAAATTGAAAAATAAATGGGCATGTGGGCAGGTGTGTAGGAGGTGTGAGAAGTGTGCAGAAGTGCATGAGAAAGGAATGTGTAGCATTGGGGAAAGTAGTGGTATGTGTAAACTGTAGGGGAGCCCATGGGGATGCGAGAGAGGCAGGTTTAGGTTTCCAGATTTAGAGTAGTGAGGAAGTTGCCATATGCTGAGGCAGTGAAGAAAGTAGAGGAAGATGGGTCAAGGGGGAGGGATCCTGAGAGAAGTGGTGGGAGTAGTAGATCTGTCCCAGTACAGAGGGATAAACCAACAGTAAAATTTGATTTTTAGCATTTATAGCAATGGTTGTCAACTATACTGCWGGGATGTCGCAGAAAATTTAGTTTGTGGTGGCAGCTGCAGAGAGGTATTTGGGTGTGTGGGACTTGACGTCAACAGGGTGTGTTAAGTGGCGGTGTCCCATCCTTTCAGGCTGTCGGCCTGAAGTATATTATTTTATTTAACTAGGCGAGTCAGTTAAGAACAAATTCTTATTTTTCTCACAACGGCCTTCCCCGGCCAAACCCTAACGACACTGGGCTAATTGTGTGCTGCCCTATGGGGCTCCCAATCATTGCCAGTTGTGATACAGCCTGGAATCAAACCAGGGTCTGTTGCACCTCTAGCACTGAGATGCTGTGCCTTAGACCACTGCGCCACTCAGGAGCCCTAAAGTAGGGCTAAATAGATTCAAATAGTGGAGTAGGGTGATGTTATTTTTTATTATTATAATTTTTGGTGTGAATGTAGTGTTAGATGGTATGGTATTTTTTGTTGTTGTTTTTTTTCAAGCAAAGTATAAGGGAATTGTACTCCAGTCTAGTAGGTGGCGGTAATGCACCATTTATTGGATGCCAACCGCCGTTAAACTTCATCGAAGAAGAAACACATGGTTGACGCTTATGTCAGGGAGCTTGTGTAAAAGGGGTGGAGATTTGTATAACTATTATTTCATTGTATTCACAGGAATGTCCCTGTATTGATGTGTAATATTGTTATTATTGTTGCAAAAAATAAAACAATTTTAAAAAACACTGCCGGAAGAAGGAAATGTGACGTAGAAAACGGTTTCCACTAGATTGCACAGCCACAAAATMMACTATATCATAAAAACMTAATTTAAGGTTAGGCATAAGGATAGCAGTGTGATTAAGGTTAACGTTGGCGTTAGGTTTAAAATGATATTTAAACAAGATACTTTTTAGAAATGGGCGGGGTTTATGACTTTGTGGCTGTGGTAACTAGTGACGACAGTAGAAAGCTCGAGATTCAACATGGCCACTTACATGATAATGCTGGGTGCTTGTAAGCAGACTTCTAAAAACGGCGCAATCTTGTCGAGAAATTACCCCAATATGTTTAAAACAGGGACCGTGCGATCTCTCGTTAGCGAGTCATCTAACTGGACTGGAATGGTGGCCAAAAGGTCTTATTCTACAAACGGTACGCTTAGGAAAACATTATGCAACGCCCGCTCTGGTAACGTTGTTACATCAATGACAGGAGCCGGGAGGCTAGCGAAGCTCAACCGATGGACAAGGGTCACTGGGTTTTTTTCTGGGGAAAGAGCGATTCTCGGCTGCGGGGCTTCGGCCAGCTACAACCAGATAAGATTGTTTGGCAACCGAGGCAGCGACGCAGGCTTCTCAGGGGAAGACGGCTCGGAGAGCAGCGGGTCTGGGGGAGACGAGTCCGGGGGAGATGGAGGAACACCGTACAACTCCCCCCAGATGACAGCTCTCACCCCCATGCTGGTCCCTGAAGTGTTCCCCAACGTACCACTGATCGCGGTCAGTAGGAACCCGGTTTTCCCAAGGTTCATCAAAATTATCGAGGTAAGCAGCGCCGACTCATTAGACACAGAGGTCTCCCAAGGACACATCTGGATGATGCAATATTCAGAATTTAAAAATTCACTTATTTTGAATGACTAGTATCTCTACCAGTGTGTCAACTTAAAGTTGCAATACTTAACTTTTTGGGCGACATGACAAAACGCACATAGAAATAGGAGTTATAAATCTGTCATTCTCATTTAAAGCAATTCTGAGATGGCTCTGTTCTATGCTATTTCAATGATTCCTGTTTTAAGTTTAGTTTTTTTGCTTTTGTACACAAGCTTCAAACAGCTGAAAATACTATATTTTTGTTTATATAAAATATATTCCACAGCGGTTTAGATGGTACAATGATTCTCTACACTATACTTGCTTGTTTTGCCACATAAACTGAAATTAGGCAAAATATTAGAATTTAAGCAACAAGGAATTGGCAGAGCGATTTCTACATAGTGGGTCTTCCATTTTAGTGCCTCCAGTATAGGTGTTACATGGAATTGCAMCATATTCAACACGAGTACTGTATGTGGTCAGCGTTGCTGCAGATCTTTTCGGTCTAACATCTTTTTTTTAGGGAATCATTTTCTTTGTTTTTGTTAATGCAGTAGTTCCATTTTCTAACATCTTGTTGTTGTGCAASTAAGCTAATCATTACACATGTTGGGTGGTGTGTTTCATTTGTAGGTGAAGAACAAAGGGCTTATGGATCTTCTGAGGAGAAAAGTCCGACTTGCCCAACCGTACGCTGGAGTGTTCCTGAAGAAAGACGATGCGTAAGGGACATCTTTCTTCAACTGTAAACGCTAGGACTGTGATGATAGCATTATAGKWATAATGTTTTTTTKCATGTCAAAAATGAAAACATGAAGCAGACAACTCTTTGGTCCTTTAAAAACCTGCTGTATGTAACATATTGTGTGCTGTAGTTTGGAAAATAAATAKATGTGACTCYGGATGACAACATAATGATGTTTGTTTCCAACATTAGGGCTGTTTTCCTYAAGAAGTTAAATCTGTTTTGTTTCCTTGCAACAATACTAAGGAGTATCGCGATACTGGTATCGTCCTGGATCTAGTACTTGCCCTTTAGACAGATCCTACTGTATTCTCTCTGTTGARYTTCTCTCTCTCTCTTCTCTTCTCTCTCTGGGGTTCTTAAGTAATGAGACTGATGTGGTGGAGAGTCTGGATGCTATCTACAACACAGGAACTTTTGTACAGATCCATGAGATGCAGGACCTTGGTGACAAGCTGAGGATGATTGTTATGGGCCACAGAAGGTAGGGGTGGGGAAAAAAACAACACTTACTCTGCATGTTATCTTTTTGATATTTCATCTGTACAGTATGTGTCAGTGCCCATTGGAAACGTACGCACTGTACGAAATACTCCTTTCTCTCTGGTAGAATCCGCATCACCAAGCAGATGGAGGTGGAGCCGGATGAGCCTGCCTCTGCTGCCTCTGCTGCCTCTGAGTCTGCCTCTGTCACTGAACCAGGGAGCCAGCCCAATGTCTCACGCCGGAAGCCCAAGAGAAAAGAGCGTAAAGAGCCAGCCATCTTGGCCGAAACAATGGAGGAGAAGGTGCAGGAGGCAGACCTGATAGTAGAGGCGCTCCCGCTGCCCTCCTCTGATATCCTTATGGTGGAGGTAGACAACGTGGTGCACCAACAGTTTGAGGTCTCAGAGGAAGTCAAGGTAGGCATTTGGATGATACAGTGCCTTCGGGAAATATTCAGACCCACTTAACTTTTATCACATTTTGTTACGTTACATTCTTATTCTAAAATTGATTAAATATACTTTTTTCTCATCAATCAATTCACAATATCCCATAATGACAAAGCAAAAACAGATTTGTTGATTATAATTTTTTTAGATATATATATTTTTTTAAACGGATACCTTATTTACGTAAGTATTCAGACCCTTTGCTATGAGACTCTAAATTGAGCTCAGGTGCATCCTGTTTCCATTGGTCATCGTTGATGTTACTACAACGTGATTGGAGTCCACCTGTGGTACATTCAATTGATTGGACATGATTTGGAAAGGCACACACCTGTCTATATAAGGTCCCACAMTTGACAGTGGATGTCAGAGCAAAAATCAAGCCATGAGGTTGAAGCAATTGTCCGTAGAGCTCCGAGACAGATCTGGGGAAGGGTACCAAAACATTTCTGCAGCATTGAAGGTCCCCAAGAACACAGTGGCCTCCATCATTCTTAAATGGAAGAAGTTTGGAACCACCAAGACTCTTCCTAGAGCTGGTCGCCTGGCCAAACTGAACAATCGGGGGAGAAGGGCCTTGGTCAGAGAGGTGACCAAGAACTCGATTGTCACTCTGACAAAACTCCAGAGTTCCTCTGTGGAGATGGGAGAAACTTACGTAAGGACAACCATCTCTGCAGAACTCCACCAATCAGGCCTTTATGGTAGAGTGGCCAGATGGAAGCCACTCCTCAGTAAAAGGCACCTGACAGCCCACTTGGAGTTTGCCAAAAGGCACCTAAAGACTCTCAGACCATGAGGAACAAGATTATCTGGTCTGATAAAACCAAGATTGAACTTTTTGGCCTAAATGTCAAACGTAATGTCTGCAGGAAACCTGGCACCATCCCTACGGTGAAGCATGGTGGTGGCAGCGTCATGCTGTGGGAATGTGCTCGTATTTCTTGGCCCAAGCAAGTCTCTTCTTTATTATTGGTGTTCTATAGTAGAGGTTTCTTTGCAGCAATTTGACCATGAAGGCCTGATTCACGCAGTCTCCTCTGAACAGTTGATGTTGAGATGTGTCTGTTATTTAAACTCTGTAGCATTTATTTGGGCTGCAATTTCTGACGCTGGTAACTAATGAACTTATCCTCTGCAGCAGAGGTAACTCTGGGTCTTTCTTTCCTGTGGCGGTCCTTATGATAGCCAGTTTCATCATAGCGCTTGATGGTTTTTGCGACTGCACTTAAAGAAACTTACGAAGTTCTTGACTTTTCCCAGAATGACTGACCTTCATATCTTCAAGTAATGATGGACTGTCGTTTCTCTTTGCTTATTATGGGAAGAACAGCTCAAATATGGACTTGGTCTTTTACCGAAGAGGGCTATCTTCTGTATACCAACCCTACCATGTCACAACACAACTGATTGACTCAAATGCATTAACAGGGAAAGAAATTCCASAAATTGACTTTTAACAAGGCACCCCTGTTAATTGAAATGCATTCCAGGTGCCTARCTCATGAAGCTGGTTGAGAGAATGTCAAGAGTGTGAAAAGCTGTTATGAAGGCAACGGGTGGCTACTTTGGAGAATCTCAAATATTATTTGGATTTGTAGTAACCAAAAAAAAGTGTTAATCATGATTCCATATGTGTTATTTCATCGTTTTGATGTTTTCCCTGTTATTCTACAATGTAGAAAATAGTTTAAAATAAAGGGAAAAACCCTGTAATGAGTAGGTGTGTCCACACTTTTGACRGGTACWGTATGTAATTAATWTATAAGTRTGAAAATGGTTGTAGCAACTGCGGATTGCCCTTTTAACCACACATCGTAGCGTGATTCCTGTGTAGCAGTTGGTTTGTTTTATGTTTAAATTTGAATATTTTCTTTTTAATAAGTGCGTTTTACTTTGTTTGAAGGCCCTGACGGCAGAGATCGTGAAGACCATCCGTGACATCATCGCCCTTAATCCACTTTACAGGTAATGACATCCTTTCTTTACAAATACATAATTGTCGTTCAAAATACCTAGGGAAAGTGATGTCTCTTCCAATGTCTAGATGGCGGTAATTATGAATGCAGCAGTAGTCCAGATCTCTTATGTTTATTTTTTTTTGAATGACTGTGAATGTTACTGACTTTTAATTATTTTTAAAGGTTTTACTTCAAATGCCCACACYTGTTTCAGCCTCCTCCCTTTTTTTGGGGGGATGCATGAGAGTGTCTGTCAAATGACTAACATGTAATTGTATCTGTGTGTATCTATGCACGCAGAGAGTCTGTTCTTCAGATGATGCAGGCTGGGCAGAGAGTAGTGGACAACCCCATCTATCTGAGTGACATGGGAGCCGCTCTCACAGGGGCCGAGTCACACGAGCTGCAGGACGTACTGGAAGAGACCAATGTAAGTGGACAGSGATTGTCCTCACTAACAAACAGGATCAGTTCTTTACAATTTTATTTTATTTGGCCTTTTCTCTCCATGGATGTTCAAACTAAAAATAAGAGATTACCCATACGTACATGTAGATTGTCAATATAATATTCTTTGTGCTTTAAAAAAAAAATATATATATATATTTTTTCCAATAACTTTAACGCACTCCTCAGATTCCCAAACGTCTCTACAAGGCTTTATCACTTCTGAAGAAAGAYTACGAGCTGAGTAAGCTGCAGCAGCGCCTCGGCAGGGAGGTAAAGTGACGTCTTCCTCTTTAGCCAATTTGGAGATGTACAGTACCTCTTCAAAACCATTTTTTGTTCTTCATCACCTCAGGCTCTTTGACA
Organism: Salvelinus sp. IW2-2015; assembly: GCF_002910315.2. Lineage (NCBI taxonomy): Eukaryota > Metazoa > Chordata > Actinopteri > Salmoniformes > Salmonidae > Salvelinus > Salvelinus sp. IW2-2015. The sequence goes on along the minus strand of NC_036856.1, from coordinate 41,341,478 downwards.
CATTTTACAGTAAAATAGTAACCTAAATGAATGGCGAAGATGGTCCGGACAGGCACCAATCCAATATGACGACTTTGCCATTCCTAGCACAGAAAAAAAAAATATATGAAAATATTTGATATAATGATTGTGATGTATTATTCTCTGTCAGGTGGAGGAGAAGATCAAGTTGACCCACAGGAAGTACCTGCTCCAGGAGCAGCTTAAGATCATTAAGAAGGAGCTGGGCCTGGAGAAGGAGGACAAGGATGCCATCGAGGAGAAGTTCAGGGAGAGACTGAAGGAGCGCACCGTGCCCCAACACATCATGGACGTCATCAACGAGGAGCTAAACAAACTRGGCCTGCTGGATAACCACTCCTCAGAGTTCAYGTCAGTCCCTGAACCCCAAATCAACCCCTAGTCCATCCCTGCCCCTGGATGTGGAGATCTGAGTGGATTGGATAGGTGTACTGTAAGCAATATGGCGACAATTCCACCTGGCCTATCAGAGGGCAAAATAGAGCTACCACCATACTGCTTAAACCTATCCAATCCTCACAGATCTATATGTACGTGCTATGTGGGTAGGGGCTAGGGGTTGATTTGGGAATCAGGGACTGACCTCAGCATCTGCCTCACCTTTGAACTATCACTCAAAGAGCATATTTTTTGTTGTTACATCTGTCCTATTTTATACAAACTAAATTTTAAAAAACAACTATTGAACAAGTACGTATTTAACATGACTCTTCTATTAAACTGTTGGTTCTGTGTGCAGTGTGACCAGGAACTATCTGGACTGGCTGACCTCGATGCCCTGGGGAACTAATAGTGAGGAGAACCTGGAACTCAAACGGGCCAAAGAGGTGCTGGAGGAAGACCATTATGGGATGGACGATGTCAAGAAACGCATTCTGGTGAGAGAATTGTACAGCGGGATCACCGTGGTTACCATCTGACAGTGATTGACGGTTAGACTTGTGGATGTGAAAAATCTAATCTGTTGGCTGAATATTACCTTAAGTAATGAAAGTTACCTCTTGACCTCACCTTTCTTCCTCTCTTTCTTCCTACAGGAGTTTATTGCGGTAAGTCAGCTGAGAGGCTCGACCCAGGGAAAGATCCTGTGTTTCTATGGTCCTCCTGGTGTGGGAAAGACCAGTATCGCCCGCTCCATCGCCAGAGCACTCAACCGAGAGTATTTCCGCTTCAGTGTTGGTGGTATGACTGATGTCGCTGAAATCAAAGGCCACAGGTATAAGATACTACTTAACTACTGTTCATTGCTCAATAAAACAATTCRMWCAGAATTCTAATTCTATACAATCCAAAGTTGAGAGTAACTTTTATTTACTGTACTTTTGTGTTGTGTGTTTTCAGGAGAACGTATGTGGGAGCCATGCCTGGAAAGATCATTCAATGCCTCAAGAAGACAAAGACCGAAAACCCACTGGTCCTTATTGATGAGGTGAATAATACATGCTATGTAGTCAACTCTAGCTCTATTTGGCTGACAGAAATGTAATTTAATGCGTTTTGTTTGTATTATTGGTGAAGGAGGTGATTGACTGTTCTGCCTTTTTTATTCTTCCAGGTTGACAAGATAGGTCGTGGTTACCAAGGCGACCCGTCCTCAGCTCTGCTGGAGCTTTTGGACCCGGAGCAGAACTTCAACTTCCTGGATCACTACCTGGATGTGCC
>NC_036856.1:41321105-41339770 GCF_002910315.2 Salvelinus sp. IW2-2015 | reverse complement strand
GTGCCGGTTGACCTGCCAAGGTAGGTGGACACACCTGTTAGGATGGACTGGTCAAGGTAGGTGGACACACCTGTTAGGATGGACCTGGCCAAGGTAGGTGGACACACCTGTTGAGGATGTGACCTCCAGGGTAGGTGGACGGACCTGTTAGGATGGACCTGTCAAAGGTAGGTGGACGGACCTGTTAGGATGGACCTGTCCCTGGAGGGATTCGAGGTGTACAGACTCCTTACAGCCCAGCACAAATAATGAATAGTCATTTTCTTGTCTCTTATGTGTGCCTGTGTTTCTCTCCAGGTTCTGTTTATCTGCACTGCCAATGTGACTGACACATCCCAGAGCCCTCAGAGACCGTATGGAGATGATCAACGTGTCTGGATATGTGGCCCAGGAGAAACTAGCATCGCTGAGGTAATGTGTTATCACACAAGATTCAATCAGACAGCTGCTCGCGCGATGACAGACGGTCAACAACATGATTTAACAAAACACCCACTCCATCTTACGGCAACAGTGGTTCATTAAAACTGTTCTATTCCAAACTTTTTATGCGAGGTAAAGTACCTGTGAGAGATAAAAGGCCTGATGGAAACAATTTGTTGGTAACTTTTCCTAAAAACGTTTCGAAATAGATCATGCAGACAACGGCATTGTAATTGTAATTTTTTGCTCATATTTGATAGAAGTAAACTGCAGCCATGCGATGATGCTTGGACCTGGGCTCCTCCCCCTAGGTCCCGGGGCTCCTTCCCCCCTAGGTCCCGGCTCTCCCTCGGTCGCGTGAAAACTCAATTAACAGATTTATTAGCTTCAGTGATTGTCAAGTTTATGATGAACGTCACAGGGTGTTTTGATGGATGAGCTTGACTCTATCATGATGGATTGGTATCTTTGGCTGCCAAATTTAACCAATAAAACAGTATGTGGCAAAATTACTATTTATCGCAAAGACTTGTGGCAATACCATAAACAGGGCTGAAAAATGGAGGACTAAACGTTTTAACATGAAAGTTACACTTTTTAATCAAACAAGCCAGTTTAGTGGGACTTTCTGTTGTTGTAAAATTAGCATATTTTTTGTTCGGTGAATATTGAAAATCCTTGGACCATGGATGGTATCGACCAAGCTATTTGAGTATCTCCATCTGACCGTAACTCTGTCTCTCTCGTCTAATCTAACAGAAGTACCTTGGTTACCTACAGTTCAGTGCTACTCAATGTGGCTGACTGAGGATACACCAACATCTCCCCCAGAGGCCTCTGAACCTTCTTATCAAGACGATACTGCAGAGAGAAGTGGAGTCAGGAACCTACAGTAAACAAGTGGACGAAGGTTAGGCCCAACTTCACCTTTCTGACTGCATGTATTAGTGGCACAGATCTATATCGAGCTCGCATACAGTGTCTTCGCATTACAAACAAAGTAATCGAGTTAAGAAACTGGGTTTGGGTATAAAATACTCATCTCTCCGAGTAAATTGAAGTATGTTATAAAAAAAAGATATATTATATATATGTAATATATATATATAAATTTGGCATGAGCAATTCTCTGAAAACTAACCTGTCTAGTTTCCACTTTGTTCGATTTTATGAAGGGTATTGTGTGTCCAGCCTAAGGAAAAACGGATGAATATATAATTAGAATACAATGTGCCATGCCGTCGTTAAACAAGAGTAAAGACGCATAGACAATTGGGGTATGTTAAGGGGAGGGATACAGTGAGGTGACTCTTTCCACGTGACATTAAGTTACGTTGTAGGTACTATGGGTGATTCATTATTACGCCTCTTTGAAGGGTCTCTCATTTTCAATCATTCTAGTTTTTGAACGATAGAGCAAAAAGATTTAGGTTCTCTCCTAGGAAAGGAAATAATTAGGACTTTAGGATGTTCGCCTGATGTTTCTGATTATGTGTCCAGGTGTTTCCGGAAATTGATGCAGTTCCGCATACTCTGTTATGTGACGCACTGGGCGATGGAGGACCTGCTGTGCCGTGGGATCGATTAAACCCCATACACCTATGTTCAGTATTACGTCCGCAAGCCATCTTCACTGTGGATAGATTAATTCAAAGTAACCGAGCTGCTCACTCATACGGTCGTTGGGTGTGTCATTGGGCCGGCTTGCCTAAATGACAGCGAGTATCATGGATTATGTATTAAGCACAGTCAAATCTGACCTCTTATGTGACGGTGTGGTTAGAAGACGGTGGTGTGTTCAGTTTTTTGCTCAATATTTGATAGAAGTAAACTGCAGCCATGCGATGATGCTTGGACCTGGGCTCCTCCCCCTAGGTCCCGGGGCTCCTCCCCCTAGGTCCCGGGCTCCTCCCCCTCGGTCCCGGAAAATCATTAACAGTTTATTAGCTTCAGATGATTCAAGTTATGATGAACGTCACAGGGTGTTGATGATGAGCTTGACTCTAATCATGATGATTGGTGCTTGGCTGCCAATTTAACCAATAAAACCAGTATGGGAAAATTTACTATTTATCGCAAGACTTGTGGCAAAACCATCAACAGGGCTGAAAATGGGAGGATAACGTTTAAATGAAAAGTTACACTTTTTAATCACAACAAGCCAGTTTAGTGGATTTCTGTTGGTAAAATTAGCATATTTTTTGTGTGAATATGAAAATCATTGGACATGGATGGATGACCAAGCTATTTGAGGTATCTCCATCTGACCGTAACTCTGTCTCTCTCTCTAACTAACAGAAGTACCTGGTACCTCAGTTGCGTACTCAATGTGGACTGACTGAGGATACGACCAACATCTCCCCAGAGGCTCTGAACCTTCTTATCAGACAGTACTGCAGAGAGAGTGGAGTCAGGAACCTACAGAAACAAGTGGAGAAGGTTAGGCCAAACTTCACCTTCTGACTGCATGTATTAGTGGCAAGTCTATATCGCTGCCAAAGGTGCTTCAACAAAGTAATGAGTAAAGGGTTTGAATACTTATGTAAATAAGGTATTTCATAAAAAAAAAAAAATATATATATATATGTATATATATATAAATTTGCATACAATTCTAAAAACCTGTTTTCACTTTGTCATTATGGGGTATTGTGTGTAGATGAGGAAAAAACAATATTTAAGAATAAGGCTGTAACGTAACAAAATGTGGAAAAGGGAAGGGGTCTGAATACTTTCAGAATGCACTGTATGTACTATGGGGTTAATCTTGACTTTGAAGTCTCATTTTCACTCATTCGATTTAAGTGGAAATTAGGATTCTCTRCTAGGAAAGGAAATAATTAGACTTTAGGATGTTCGCCGATGTTTCTGATTATGTGTCCAGGTGTTCCGGAAAGTGGCGTTCCGTATAGTGAGTGGGGAGGAGACTGCGGTCCAGGTTACCCCTGACAACCTGCAGGATTACGTCGGCAAGCCCATCTTCACTGTGGATAGAATGTATGATGTCACACCGCCTGGTGTTGTCATGGGCCTGGCATGGACAGCCATGGGTAAGAATGACCTAGAGACGTAGAAGAGAGGTGTGTTTTACAACCAGCATTATGTATAGACAACAACACAAACACCGCTCTGATCTTAACCCTCTGGAGTGTAAGCCTGGGGATCATTTAGCTATTTGATTTAGATAAAAAATGTAAGATATACAGTACTAGTCAAAAMTTTAGACACACCTACTCATTCAAGGGTTTTGCTTTATTTTTACTATTTTCTACATTGTAGAATAATAGTGAAGACATCAAAACTATGAGATAAAACATGGAATCCTGTAGTAACCAAAAAAAGTGTTAAACAAATCAAAATATATTTTAGATTCTTCAAAGTAGCAACCCTTTGCCTTGATGACAGCTTTGCACACTTGGCATTCTCTCAACCAGCTTCACCTGGAATGCTTTTCCAACAGTCTTGAAGGAGTTTCAACGTATGCTGAGCACTTGTCGGCTGCTTTTCCTTCACTCTGCGGTCCAACTCATCCCAAACCATCTCAATTGGGTTGAGGTCGGGTGATTGTGGAGGCCAGGTCATCTGATGCAGCACTCCATCACTCTTCTTCTTGGTCAAATAGCCCTTACACAGCCTGGAGGTGTGTTGGGTCATTGTCCTGTAGAAAAACAAATAATAGACCCACTAAGCGCAAACCAGATGGGATGGTGTATCGCTGCAGAATGCTGTGGTAGCCATGCTGGTTAAGTATGCTTTGAATTCTAAATAAATCACCAACAGTGTCACCAGCAAAGCACCATCACACCTCCTCCAAGCTTCACGGTGGAAACCACACTTACGGAGATCATCCGTTCACCTACTCTGCGTCTCACAAACACAGCGGTTGGAACCAAAAATCTCAAATTTGGAATCATCAGACCAAACAACATTTTCCACCGGTCTAATGTCCATTGCTCGTGTTTCTTGGCCCAAGCAAGTCTCTTCTTCTTATTGGTGTCCTTTAGTAATGGTTTCTTTGCAGCTATTCGACCATGAAGGCCTGATTCACGCAGTCTCCTCTGAACAGTTGATGTTGAGATGTGTCTGTTACTTGAACTCTGAAGCTTTTATTTGGGTTGCAATTTCTTACGCTGGTAACTAAGGAACTTATCCTCTGCAGCAGACGTAACTCTGGGTCTTCCTTTCCTGTGGCGGTCCTCATGAGAGCCAGTTTCATCATAGCGCTTGATGGTTTTTGCAGCTGCACGTGAAGAAACTTTAAAAGTTCTTGAAATGTTACGTATTGACTGACCTTCATGTCTTAAAGTAATGATTGGCTGTTGTTTTTCTTTTACCTATTTGAGCTGTTCTTTCCATAATATGGACTTGGWCTTTAACCAAATAGGACTTTAACCAAATAGAGCTATCTTCTGTATACCAACCCTACCTTGTCACAACACAACTGATTTGGCTCAAACGTATTAACATGGAGAGAAATTCCACAAATTAACTTTTAACAAGGCACCTCTGTTAATTTAAATGCATTCCAGGTGACTACCTCATGAAGCTGGTTGAGAGAATGCCAAGAGTGTGCAAAGCTGTCATCAAGGCAAAGGGTGGCTACTTTGAAGATTTATCACTTTTTTTTGGTTACTACATGATTCCATATGTGTTKTTTCATTTTGATGTCTTCACTATTATTTGACAATGTAGAAAATAGTAAAAATAACAAACAAAAAACTTGGAAGAGTAGGTGTGTCCAAACTTTTGACTGGTACTGTATATCTAAAAAAAAAAAAAAAAACATTATTTGATGAAACATTGAATTTGGCCTCACTGCTATTAGCCCATAGAAATGCATTGAATAACACATTCATACATGGGGGGAAAAGTCAAAAAATAAATCGAAACAAAGTTTTGTTTTGAAGTATCCTCTAAATTACTTCCATATATACTTCCATCCATGTTGTTGAACTGGTACCGGGCTTCCTTCAGACGAGGCTTGTTGGCGTACTAGAGCAAAACATCGTGAGAGTCTCACCTTTTCGACAGAGGGCTCATATTAGTGTGTAGCCTAAGACAGAAGTTGGCAGATCGGCTGTAACGACTTAAGACGAGTCCCGTGACTCTCTTGTGTGGGGTGGGGGGGGTCGTAGATCAAAACATGTTGGTGTGAGTCTCATCTTTCCATTATTAGTTTTGTAGGCCAAACCGTTCAGATATCTCTAGCTTAAACAGATGGCTTTTGATAGGGAATTGTTTTTATTATGCTAAATTAGATTTAGCGGACATCGCCTCCTAAAGGTTTTTTTTAAAGTCCCCTCCATCTCTCCTCTCCTCCAGGTGGCACCACGCTGTTCATCGAGACGGCCCTGAGACGGCCGCGGGACACTGGGGGTAAGGATAAGGACGGCCCCAGGGACGGGTCCCTGGAGGTCACAGGGCAGCTGGGAGATGTGATGAAGGAGAGCTCTAAGATCGCCAGTACCTTCGCCAGGACCTTCCTCATGAAGCAGCAGCCGGACAACGACTTTTTCTCTGGTGCCCACCTCCATTTGCACGTCCCTGAGGTAGGSTTGATGATATGACACTGTCCTTACAGACTGTAGCATTTAAAAAATCATGTTTGTCTTGTATTCCCCTTCCGTACAAACTGGCAGTTTGTTTTTTTTCCCATCGATGTACAGATTTCAACCAACCATGTTATCTGACATCTTTAACCACTCACCCTATTACAGTGTTCTATGGAAAGGGACCTTCAATGTACCAAACAAACCGTGTCTCCTCCTCTCTCTCCCTGTACGGCTGCTGTGGTATTTAACAGGGTGCTACTCCCAAGGACGGCCCCAGTGCCGGCTGCACCATCGTCACGGCCCTGCTGTCCCTGGCCACCAACACGCCAGTGCGAGAGAACGTGGCCATGACTGGAGAGGTGTCCTTGACCGGAAAGATCCTGCCTGTGGGAGGCATCAAGGAGAAGACCATTGCTGTGAGTCACGTCACTCTTCATAACACTGTTTTAGTTACCTGGGAGCTTAGTGGGAGAACTGGGTCAACCTGATACCTTTTTTTATTTTTATTTTTTATTTTTTATGAGAAAGAGAACGAAATGTAGTTCAAGTAGGCTGTTACTTTACATATTGTATTACTATAAAAATGTAACGTATGAGGTGAGACACTTCAACAATGGTTTCATAACATACAGAAGACACCTTTGTCGTTTTATTGCTAATTCCTGCAGAAAGCACACAGGCTACTGGTAAGCCGAATATGCAAACTATATGTTTTTGCATATGACATTCATGTTTAATTTATGGTTCAAATTTTTTTTTTTTTTCTGAAAGCCCATTTTATAATAAATCATCAGGGTACAATGTTAGTCTGGCGTATGGTTGTGTATGMGAGAGCTCATGTTCTGAAACGTATCTGAACTTTTATTATACTGAACAAAAATATAAAAGCAACAATTTAACAATTTTACTGAGTTTAAATGAATTAATTGGGCCCTAATTTATGGATTTCACATGGCTGGGTATAGGCCCACCCACTGGGGAGCCAGCTCCAGCCAATCAGAATAAGTTTTTACTCACAAAAGGGCTTAATTACATACAGAAATACTCCTCAGTTTCATCAGCTGTCCAGTTGGCTGGTCTAAGATCCCACAGGTCAAGAAGCCAGATGTCTAGGTCCTGGGCTGGCATTGCTTCACGTGGTTGTGAGGCCGGTTGGATGTACTGCCAAATTCTCTATGGTAGAGGAATGAGCATTCAATTCTCTATGGTAGAGGAATGAACATCAATTCTCTATGGTAGAGGAATGAACATTCAATCTGCTATGGTTAGAGGAATGAACATTCAATTCTCTGGTAGAGGAATGAACATCAATTCTCTGGCAACAGCTTTGTTGGACCTTCTTGCAGTCGCATGCCAAATGCACCTTCAAAACATCTGTGGCGTTGTGTGAGTAAAACTGCACATTTTAGAGTGTCCTTTTTATTGCCTCAGCACAAGTGCACCTGTGTAATGATCATGCTGTTAATCAGCTTCTTGATATGCCACACCTGTCAGGTGGATGGATTATCTGGCAAAGGAAAATGCTCACTGACAGGGATGTAAACAAATGTGAGAAGCATCATTTCTGGGATATTTATTTCAGCTTGTGAAACATGGGACCAATACTTTTAAATTTGCGTTTTATATTTGTGTATAGTCGGTAGTAGCAGTGACATAATGAATCTTGAACATTCCTCCCTTCTCTCCAGGCAAAGCGTGCAGGAGTGACCTGCATGATCTTACCAGCAGAGAACAAGAAGGACTTCTCTGACCTGCCAGAGTTCATCACAGAGGGCCTGGAGGTTCACTTTGTGGATCATTACAGCAAGATGTACCCCATTGTCTTTCCATAACAATGAACACTGAATTATGACTCTATGAAACTGAAAATGGCACCTGAGCTGCTACCAGTGTTGGGGCCAATTCAGGAAGAACAATGAAATTCCAATTCTCTTCAATGRGGAAAATGTTGAATTGTAATTMGTTTTACTTTAAGAATTGACTGGAATTAAAATGGATTTCACCCCAACCCAGATGGATACAACTGGTTAGATCAGGCATCCTGAACTATGAAAGCAGATTTTTATTTGGTTGTACAATCTCACCTGTTAAAAGCCCCACATCTGACTGTGTGAGACAGCTGTGTCCTGAGTGAAATGTARGATGTAGAAAATGTCTAATGTATAAGTGGGACATTTGAGATCTAAGTTGCATTTCTAATTACCGATGTTCACCCCTTAACCTCCCCCACCATGGTAAACTCCCCAAAACTACAATCACACAATGGGTCATGTCACTGCTACGCAGCCTAGACCCTTTTTATTGACCAAATGTTGCATTTAACTGCTGATAAAACTTGCATATTATAACTTTTACCTTTTACGCTGAAGTTTATTCTCACTTGATCAATGGTTTCATGACACCTTTGCAATTTTCTACAGCAAAAACAGGCTACTGGTAAGACTAGTGGCTAGCCCATCATTGGCATGTCTAAAAATGCAGATGACTACTCACGGCATACTGTAAAGTACACTAACCAGCCAGAGTAGTCATTCTGCAGAATATTTACACGGGTGTAGAGCTGTACTCAAGGTCTGCAGGATCTATTCTAGTCAAATACTGCTKAAAAAAATAAAGGGAACACTAAAATAACACATCCTAGATCTGAATGAATGAAATATTCTTATTAAATACTTTTTTCTTTACATAGTTGAATGTGCTAACAACAAAATCACACAAATTATCAATGGAAATCAAATTTATCAACCCATGGAGGTCTGGATTTGGAGTCACACTCAAAATTAAAGTGGAAAACCACACTARAGGCTGATCCAACTTTGATGTAATGTCCTTAAAACTAGTCAAAATGAGGCTCAGTAGTGTGTGTGGCCTCCACGTGCCTGTATGACCTCCCTACAACGCCTGGGCATGCTCCTGATGAGGTGGCGGATGGTCTCCTGAGGGATCTCCTCCCAGACCTGGACTAAAGCATCRGCCAACTCCTGGACAGTCTGTGGTGCAACGTGGCGTTGGTGGATGGAGCGAGACATGATGTCCCAGATGTGCTCAATTGGATTCAGGTCTGGGGAACGGGCGGGCCAGTCCATAGCATCAACGCCTTCCTCTTGCAGGAACTGCTGACACACTCCAGCCACATGAGGTCTAGCATTGTCTTGCATTAGGAGGAACCCAGGGCCAACCGCACCAGCATATGGTCTCACAAGGGGTCTGAGGATCTCATCTCGGTACCTAATGGCAGTCAGGCTACCTCTGGCGAGCACGGTGTTGGGCTGTAAGCACAACCCCCACCTGTGGATGTCGGGCCCTCATGGAGTCAATTTCTGACCGTTTGAGCAGACACATGCACATTTGTGGCCTGCTGGAGATCATTTTGCAGGGCTCTGGCAGTGCTCCTCCTTGCACAAAGGTGGAGGTAGCGGTCCTGCTGCTGGGTTGTTGCCCTCCTAGTCTCCTCCACGTCTCCTGATGTACTGGCCAGTCTCCTGGTAGCACCTCCATGCTCTGGACACTACGCTGACAGACACAGCAAACCTTGTCACAGCCCACATTGATGTGCCATCCTGGATGAGCTGCACTACCTGAGCCACTTGTGTGGGTTGTAGACTCCGTCTCATGCTACCACTAGAGTGAAAGCACCGCCAGCATTCAAAAGTGACCAAAACATCAGCCAGGAAGCATAGGAACTGAGAAGTGGTCTGGTCACCACCTGCAGAACCACTCCTTTATTGGGGGTGTCTTGCTAATTGCCTGTAATTTCCACCTGTTGTCTATTCCATTTGCACAACAGCATGTGAAATTTATTGTCAATCAGTGTTGCTTCCTAAGTGGACAGTTTGATTTCACAGAAGTGTGATTGACTTGGAGTTACATTGTGTTGTTTAAGTGTTCCCTTTATTTTTTGGAGCAGTGTAAGTGCATCCTACAGGATCTATTCTAGTCAAATACGTGCCGCCTACAGGATCTATTCTAGTCAAATACGTGCAGCCTACAATGCATATTTCTGATCAAGTATAAATGGGTCTCCTCTGTAGATTAAATCACACTAAGTACAGTACCACTTCATTCTAAAATGAGAAACGATGAAGGAGTTGACATTTTTTTTTGGAAATACAAATATTTTATTTGCAAGAACAGCTTTAATCCTTCTTGGCAGCAGCCTTCCTCATGGCAGCCAGGACGTTGCTGAGCTCCTCCCTCTTTCTCTTGGCGCGGATGTGAGTTCCAATCTGGGGAGAAAACCCAAAGGGTACATTACATTGTAAAGAGGGAAAACCTAACAATGATGCAGGTGAACTACCATACTCAGGATGACATCAASACTAAAGCATGTCTCTGGGACAGATAAGTCAGGGACAAGTTCAGTAATCAACATGTATAGGGATAGCAGTTGCATAATGTGAAACTTGTCTTGAGAATTAACTGATTGGACAAAACTACAGGACTGATCCAATAGTTGATGAATCTTTCAATATATGCTGCAGGACATTTCCACAAACCCCAACAGATGGTAACTTTCAACATTGTGGGTACTACAAAATCTGTTCAGGTTTGGAGAAGAAGAAAAAAAAGCCCTTATTTTGTTCACACAGTTTTTGATACACAAGAAAGCAGCTTCAGAAACAAACCATCTGACATGAGCAAATGCCTTCATGCTACAACCAATACACCCACAGCCAGGTTGGTAGCAGGGGAGTTACATACCCTCTTCTTGATGAACTTGAGGGCGCGCTTATCCTTGGACACCTTCAGCAACTCCATGGCGCGCCTCTCGTAAGGGGCGAAGCCGCACACCTCACGGATCATGTCACGCACAAACTTGCTGTGCTTGGTCAGACGCTGAAATACAAAAAAAAAATTCAGCAACAGTTGGTCAAACAACCAGTTCTAAAGTCACTGGAAATGTAGATTGTTTACCATGAGATAAGCCTTTTATTCAGATAACTTTTTTTTTTTAAGTGTCTGAGACCAAGCGTCCCTGTCAGCCGTGGGATGCAGACAGACAGGGATAGTAGGAAACTAGTTGATGTGTGCAGGGGGAACGACAGAACAGCACGGAACAAGCTGCACTGTAACTTATCCTGCTTTRGTAACAGTTTATTGGACCAGTAAGTGCTGCCTATACTCAAGTTAAATTGTTGACCCATTATCTGATAATAGCGGGGAGGAAGGGGGTGAGGGGCAAAGCCTGACCACTTTCAATCACTACAGTTGTGGCAGCTATGGGAATAGAACCCAAACTATAAATCAGAGCCAGACCAGCAATTCTAGGACAAGCAAAAACAACCTCCTTTGGCAAAGGGACCAGAGTCTAGACCCTTTTCCTGAGGACATAGGCTCTACCAACACCCCACTATCTGTGATGGTTGTCATGTTTCTATCCATTCAGATTAACTCACCCCTCGTCTACGGGCGTGTTTGGGTGCGGTCACATTCTTGGTTACGGGGTGGCCTTTYCTAAGCCCCACGGCCATAGGATACCTGATAGCCATGTCTYTAGAGAGAGAAAAAATATGAGTTWWGTTACATGTAATTCAAAGCATGAGAATTACTGGCTAGCTAATTGCTGACCAACTAACTTACATTAGTGTCAGTGCGGGTGCATCAAACCTGGGACAGAGAATGAAAAACAGCTTCTATCTCAAGGCCATCGGGCTGTTAAAATAGCCATCGCTAGCCGGTACCCTGCCCGTAGCCAGCTACCAACTGTTTAATCATTCCTGCACCTTAGAGGTGGCAGGTAGCCTAGTGGTTAGAGCATTGTGCCAGTAACCAAAAGGTTGYTAGATGAAATCCCTGAGCTGACAAGGTAAAAATCTGTCGTTCTGTCCCCAACWATTTCAATGATTTTGCTGAGTTAGGGCCTATGAGGAAATCAGTCAATTGYGATAAATTCATTAGGCCCTAATTTATGGATTTTACATGACTGGGAATACAGATGTTGGTCAAAAAAAAAAAAAAGTAGCTCAACAAAACTGCACATTTTAGAGTGGCCTTTTATTGTCCCCAGCACAAGGGGCATCTGTGTAATGATCATGCTGTTAATCAGCTTCTTGATATGCCACACCTGTCAGGTGGATGAGAAGTGCTCACTAATTTGAGATAAATAAGCTTTTTGCYCATATGGAAAGTTTCGGGAATCTTTTATTTCAGCTTGTGAAACAGGCCCAGCTCATCCTAATATTTCTTAATTCCARTATTTTACTTTTAAAATGTGTACGTTTAGATATTTAGGTAACCAAATACCAAAAAAAKGTACGTGTTTTATTTTYCCTTTATTTAACTAGATAAGTCAGTWAAGAACAAATTATTTTCAATAACAGCCTTGTTCAGGGGCAGAACGACAMWTTTTTACCTCGTCAGTTCGGGGATTCAATCTRGTAACCTTTCGGTTACTGGTCCAACGCTCTAACRACTAGGCTACCTGCCGCCCCACTAAAGTCTACATCTGTTGTATTCGGCGCATGCAACAAATAAAAGGTGATATTACTGCACAGTTGGAGCTAGGAACACAAGAATTTCGCTACACCGCAATAATTGTTACGTGTGTATGCGACCAATAACATTTAATTTTATTTGAACGTTAACTGTTACCGTTGGGCCTTGGCAAGATAGGCATCTAGCTAACGTTACTGGTTATTTCCTACAACGCTATCATTGTATCGTCATCTGCAATGTATATTTAACTAGCCACACTCCAGTCATGTAATAAACTACTCCAGGTGTTAACGTTAGGACTACTGATTCAGCAAGGTAGCCAAAAATGGTTGACAGAATGCTGGCTAGCCTAATACCGTGAGCAATGTTAGCTAGCAAACGTAGGCAAATAGCTAATTACTCTTACTGACGATAAAAGTACATGGGTTTTCATTAAAGCAGAAAAAAATGGTCAAGGACATGCATATTATCTATAGTCATTGTAAAAAAGCGTCTCGTTAAGCTCCAGCGATAACAAGCCGATGTGATTCTCATGTGTGTAGAGAGGCCATGTAAGCGCAGCAACTTTAGGTTGATGTTTACCGTGAAAATCGTATATTTATCACGGCAATATTGCAAGCATCCTTTAAGCAATAAGTATACCTTATGTTGGTTTTATTCAAATTAGTATAAAAGGAAGGATGTCAAAGATTTTATAAGGATTTTAGATMATATAAATTCTTCATCAAATTCTTACCTGCTTTCTTTAATGGCGCACAAACCGGAAGGAAAGCTTAGTGGTGGATGTTGGGTAATGAGGGTTTTTCATAAGTTAAACACAAGTGAAATATATGTAGCGCCACCTGTGGGTGCGGACCATTTTTAGATTAAGCAGTCTTTTTTTTCAAGATAAATATATTGCAGAAGTGAATCGTTTAGAATAGACCTTAGCAGACATTTGTACAATCAGAGAGGAAGAGCGATTCTAATATAATTCATTTCCATTTTATTCCGGTAATAATATTGTTGTAATGTTTAGGCTACAGGCCTATGTATCGTCATATTAGCTTAATATTAAAAGAAAAACATCTCAGACTTCAGTGCGTTCAGGGGGGACGATTTGAACGGTCATCCAACTCATAATTCCAACTCGGGAACTCGGGCCTCTCTCTAGAGCTCCGACTTTTCAACCTGAAGATCCCTGACGTTATGATTTGAAGCACAGTGGATAAAGTTCTGGGGGGGTCACGAGTATGAAACTGAATTGGAAAAATACATATTTTTCATATTTGAATTTTTATTTTAGATTTATTCCTGTGCCTATTTTATCTGGTTTCTAACATAAGTTTACGGTATTGAGTACCACAGTATGAGTTGTAATACCCATAAAACCTAGCGGTAAAACCCGAACATGATTCCAATCGTTTTTCCGCCATTTATTTTTCCATAGGGGAATTTAGAGCTACTTCATATAAGGTCTGTGTTTGGTTTAGGCTTACCCTGGCTTGACGTTTTGATAACTGCACAAATCTCTCTCGGGACAAAGTCACTTTTATCAATATATTCACCTGTAATTAACCTCAAAATGAAATGCTAATTAGCCTGTTGCTATCATACAGAACTATACATCCTGTTGCAAGTTTTGACGTCATCACTCAAGAGCAGGGTGGGGGGGAGAATGTCCACATTGCTCCATGCAAACTTTCATAGACAAGTAACAAATAACTTAGCAAGTAGATATTATAGCCTTTGTATAATTGATATTGTGTATTTATTGTGAAATACCCTGGCCTTTGTTGCTAACTAGCAAACCTTAGGTCTCTCTGGCGATCAGAAGCAAGAATGGTAACCACTACTCAGATAAGCACACGTGCATTTTATCGTTTCACGACCTCTGTAAAAGAGGCATCACTGGAGTTAGCCTGACACAGCAATGACATTTTGCCAAACATCACATGCCACAGATTTAGGACCTGAATGTTACCTGGGCTAGTATAAATCGTGGTCTGCTGGCCAGTGCCCAAAATCCTTATGTTCCATCCCTTTCAGACGATCCCCCTATCACTGTTGGTCCTCCTCAGTGACCTCACGACTGAGGGTTTTAACTGTCCTCTTGAGAATTAGAATCAGAAGTACAGTCCTATAGCTCATCGCAATACTTCACCTTTTCAGGCAAATAGTACCCTAGACTGTCCTGATCATCTAGTTGAACATTCCAGATAATTCTTCCATCCCAGCAGAAATGTGCAGATAGACCAAAACCTAGTCTATTTTACCGTCACTATAGTTAAGTCTGTGGGGTTATGGTATTTTAATATAGATGTTACCATTTTAGTAATCAACTTAGCTAGCTATTAAAAGTAACTTTGCCTTTCGGACCGGAAACCCAGTGGGAAAGAGAAATGGCCCTGTATTTACCAGGACAGGTAGCTCATCCACCATGGCAGAAGAAAGATCCAGACTGTTGATTGGGAAACAACAACAAACAATGAGGCATGAGGAGACTCCTCCTCGGGAGACTGAAAAGATTTGGCATGGGTCCCCAGATCCTCAGAAAGTTCTACAGCTGCACCATTGAGAGCATCCTGACCGGTTGCATCACCACCTGGTATGGCAACAACTCGGCATCTGACCGTAAGGTGCTACAGAGGGTAGTGCGTACGGCCCAGTACATCACTGGGGCCAAGCTTCCTGCAATCCAGGACCTATATAATAAGCGGTGTCAGAGGAAAGCCCATGAAATTGTCAGAGACTCCAGTCACCCAAGTCACAGACTGTTTTCTCTGCTACCGCACGGCAAGTTGTACCGGAGTGCCAAGTCTATTACCAAAAGACTCCTTAACAGCTTCTACCCCCAAACCATAAGACTGCTGAACAATTAATCAAATGGCCACCGGACTATTACATTGACCCCCCCCTCAATTTTTTTGTACACTGCTGCTACTTGCTGTTTATTATCTATGCATATTCACTTTACCCCTACCTACAGTTGAAATCAGAAGTTTACATACACTTAGGTTGGAGTCATTAAAACTTGTTTTTAAACCACTCCACACACTTGTGAACAAACTATAGTTTTAGCAAGTCGGTTAGGACATCTACTTTGTGCATGACACAAGTCATTTTCCCAACAATTGTTTACAGACAGATTATTTCACTTATTCACTGTACCACAATTCCAGTGGGTCAAAAGTTTACATACACTAAGTTGACTGTGCTTTACATACACTAAGTTGACAGCTTGGAATATTCCAGAAAATTATGTCATGGCTTTAGAAGCTTCTGGTAGGCTAATTGACATAATTTGAGTCAATTGGAGGTGTACCTGTGGATGTATTTGAAGCCCTACCTTCAAACTCAGGGCCTCTGCTTGACATCATGGGAAAATCAAAAGAAATCAGCCAAGACCTCAGAAAAAAAAATTATAGACCTCCACAAGTCTGGTTCATCCTTGGGAGCAATTTCCAAATGCCTGAAGGTACCACGTTGATCTGTACAAACAATAGTACGCAAGTATAAACACCATGATACCACGCAGCCATCATACCACTCAGGAAGGAGACGCGTTCTGTCTCCTAGAGATGAACGTACTTTGGTGCAAAAAGTGCAAATCAAACCCAGAACAACAGCAAAGGACCTTGTGAAGATGCTGGAGGAAACAGGTACAAAAGTATCTATATCCACAGTAAAACGAGTCCTATATCAACATAACCTGAAAGGCCGCTCAGCAAGGAAGAAGCCACTACTCCAAAACCACCATTAAAAAAGCCAGACTACAGTTTGCAACTGCACATGGGGACAAAGATTGTACTTTTTGGCGAAATGTCCTCTGGTCTGATGAAACCAAAATAGAACTGTTTGAACATAATGACCATCGTTATGTTTGGAGGAAAAAGGGGGAGACTTGCAAGCCGAAGAACACCATCCCAACCGTGAAGCATTGGGTGGCAGCATCATGCTGTGGGGGTGCATTGCTACAGGAGGGACTGGTGCACTTCACAAAATAGATGGCATATTGAGGATGGAAAATTATGTGGATATATTGAAGCAACTTCTCAAGACATCAGTCAGGAAGTTAAAGCTTGGTCGCAAATGGGTCTTCCAAATGGAAAATGACCCGAAGCATACTTCCAAAGTTGTGTCAAAATGGCTTAAGGACAACAAAGTCAAGGTATTGGAGTGGCCATCACAAAGCCCTGACCTCAATCCTATAGAAAATGTGTGGACAGAACTGAAAAAGCGTGTGCGAGCAAGGAGGCCTACAAACCTGACTCAGTTACACCAGCTAAGGTGTATGTAAACTTCCGACTTCAAATGTACATGTACAAATTACCTGCACACTACCCCCTGTARATAGCCTCGTTATTGTGTTACTTTTAATTATTTTATTTTTTTGTTTATTTGGTAAATCTTTTTTTAACTCTTCTTGAACTGCACTGTTGGTTAAGGGCTTTTAAGTAAGCATTTCACAGTAAGGTCTACACTTGTATTCGGTGCATGTGACAAATGAAGTTGAAAAAGCAGCCAACTAAAGTAATGTAGTTAAAGTAAGTTCAATCACAAAGGCTGGTCTGAGTGCATCTCCTCACAGTTTCATTCAGTAGTACAATACAATTCACATTGTATTTTATCATGGGCACAGTGAGAATTTATATATATCGGTGATGTGTAAATGATGTCTCACCCCCAGAATGAGAGAGAGTACATCACTTCCAGCAGATCACCTTGCTGASGGTGGCGTTGATCATGCACTGCTTCTCGTGGGGTGAGTCTGACGTTCCACATGTCACGCCTCATGTCTAAAACATGGAGAAAAGGGGACAAAGTAAAAAGATAGATGCATCTACAAATTCAATCTTTTTTTAATGTGTTACTGCGCTGTCTGTCCACAGGCTCGATGTGCTTAGGAAGGAAGGCTGTATCTTTGCAGTGACTGGGTATGTTGATACATCATCCAAAGTTTAATTAATAACTTCACCATGCTCAAAGGGATGTTCAGTGTCTGCTTTTAAAAAAAATGGTGTCCATTTACCAATAGGAGTTCTTCTTTGCAAGGCATTGGAAAACCTCCCTGGTCTTTGTGTTTGAATCTGTGTTTGAAATTCATTGCTCAACTGAGGGACCTTACATATAATTGTATGGGTGCAGAGATGAGGTAGTCATAAAACAAATCATGTTAAACATTGTTCTTGCACGCTGAGTGAGTCCTTGCAACTTATTATGTGACTTATTTAGGCTTGCCTTAACAAAGGGGTTGTTATTGACTCAGGACATCTCAGCGTGTGTGTGTGTGTGTGTGTGTGTGTCACAAACTCAATCAAATGTATTTATAAAGCCCTTCTTACATCAGCTGATATCTCAAAGTGCTGTACAGAAACCCAGCCTAAAACCCCAAACAGCATGCAATGCAGGTGTAGAAGCACGGTGGCTAGGAAA
This sequence comes from Salvelinus sp. IW2-2015, assembly GCF_002910315.2. Classification (NCBI taxonomy): domain Eukaryota; kingdom Metazoa; phylum Chordata; class Actinopteri; order Salmoniformes; family Salmonidae; genus Salvelinus; species Salvelinus sp. IW2-2015. The sequence goes on along the minus strand of NC_036856.1, from coordinate 41,321,945 downwards.
AACTCTCTATAGAATGGCCGGAACCTAGGAAGAAACCTAGAGAGGAACCAGGCTATGAGGGGTGGCCAGTCCTCTTCTGGCTGTGCCTGGTGGAGATTATAACAGAACATGGCCAAGATGTTCAAATGTTCATAGATGACCAGCAGGGTCAGATAATAATAWTCACAGTGGTTYTAGAGGGTGTAACAGGTCAGCAACAGGTCAGCACCTTTATTTATTTATTTTATTTCACCTTTATTTAACCYGGTAGGCTAGTTGAGAACAAGTTCAACTCATTTGCAACTGCGACCTGGCCAAGATAAAGCAAAGCATTTCGACACATACAACAACACAGAGTTACACATGGAATAAACAAACATACAATCAATAATACAGTAGGAAAATCTAMATACAGCATGGGCAAATGAGGTAGGATAAGAGAGGTAAASCAATAAATAGGCCATGGTGGCAAAGTAATTACAATATAGCAATTAAACACTGGAATGGTAGGATGTGCAGAGGATGAATGTGCAAGTTGAAATTCTGGGGTGCAAAGGAGCAAGATAAATAAATAATTACAGTATGGGGATGAGGTAGATTGGATGGGCTATTTACAGATGAGCTATGTACAGGTGCAGTGATCTGTGAGCTGCTCTGACAGCTGGTGCTTAAAGCTAGTGAGGGAGGTAAGGCTATAAAGTGTTTTTTCTCAAAGTTGCCGGTATGTCACGTGTGATACGTATATCAGTACACTCGTGACAACTTAAGCATTCCAAAACTTCTATTAGATCAAGTTAACCTCATGTAGCAAATAAGCCATTCATTTTTTTATTGACCAAATTCAACACTCTCATTGACCTC
>NC_036856.1:41247867-41315844 GCF_002910315.2 Salvelinus sp. IW2-2015 | reverse complement strand
AGGTAAGTCTCCAGCTTCAGAGATTTTTGCAGTTCGTTCAGTCATTGGCAGCAGAGAACTGGAAGGAGAGGCACCAAAGGAAGAATTGGCTTTGGGGGTGACCAGTGAGATATACCTGCTGGAGCGCGTGCTACGGGTGGGTGCTGCTATGGTGACCAGCGAGCTGAGTAAAGGCGGGCTTTACCTAGCAGAGACTTGTAGATGACCTGGAGCCAGTGGTTTGGCGACGAGTATGAAGCGAGGGCCAGCCAACGAGAGCATACAGGTCGCAGTGGTGGGTAGTGTATGGGGCTTTGGTGACAAAACAGATGGCACTGTGATAGACTGCATCCAATTTGTTGAGTAGTGTTGGAGGCTATTTTGTAAATGACATCGCCGAAGTCGAGGATCGGTAGGATGGTCAGTTTTACGAGGGATGTTTGGCAGCATGAGTGAAGGATGCTTTGTTGCGAAATAGGAAGCCGATTCTAGATCGGACATGTTTGATTGGACATGTTTAATGTGAGTCTGGAAGGAGAGTTTACAGTCTAACTAGACACCTAGGTATGTAGTTGTCCACATTTTCTAAGTCAGAACGTCCAGAGTAGTGATGCTGGACGGGCTGGCAGGTGCGGGCAGCGATCGTTTGAAGAGCATGCATTTAGTTTTACTTGCATTTAAGAGCAGTTGGAGGCCATTGAAGCTCATCTGGAGGTTAATTAACACAGTGTCCAACGAAGGACCAGAGGTATACAGATGTGTCGTCTGGAGGAGGTGGATCAAAGAATCACCAGCAGCGAGAGCGACATCATTGATGTATACAGGAAAGAGAGTCGGCCCGAGAATTGAACCCTGTGGCACTCCATAGAGACTGCCAGAGGTACGAACAATAGGCCCTCCGATTTGACATACTGAACTCTATCGGATGAAGTAGTGGTGTGAACCAAGCGAGGCAATCATTTGAGAACCCAAGGCTGTTGAGTCTGCCAATAAGAATGTTGTGATTGACAGAGTCGAAAGCCTTTGCCAGGTCGATGAATACGGCAGCACAGTAATATCTCTTATCGATGGCGGTTATGATATCGTTTAGGACCTTGAGCGGGCTTAGGTGCACCCATGACCAGCTCTGAAACCAGATTGCATAGCGAGAAAGGTACGGTGAGATTCGAAATTGTCGGTAATCTTGTTGTTGTTAACTTGGTTTCAAAGACCTTAGAAGGCAGGGTAGAATAGATATAGGTCTGTAGCAGTTTGGGTCTAGAGTGTCCCCCCTTTGAAGAGGGGATGACCGTGGCAGCTTTCCAATCTATGGGAATCTCAGAGGATACGAAAGAGAGTGTTGAACAGGCTAGCAATATGGGTTGCAACAATTTCGGCAGATAATTTTAGAAAAGAGAGGGTCCAGATTGTCTAGCCCGGCTGATTTGTAGGGGTCCAGATTTTGCAGCTTTTTCAGAAACATCAGCTATCTGGATATGGGTGAAGGAGAAGTGGGGGAGGTGTACTTTACTTTACTCACCTCAGGAGTAAATGTCAGTTGGCTTTTCATAGCGATCATTCAGAGTATCTTCTACGCGTCCTGCTGTCTCTAGAGAGTTGAAAACAGCAGGTCTGGGACAGGTAGCACGTCCGGTGAACAGGTCTGGGTTCCATGACGCAGGCAGAACAGTTGGAACTGGAGCAGCAGGTGGACTGGGGACAACAAGGAGTCATCAGGCCAGGAGTCCTGAGGCAATGGCCTAGGGATGAGAGAGAGGAAGAGAAGACCGAGAGAAAAAAACACCACCTCTTGGAAGGAGACAGATTTTCCTCTGAGTTGGGCCTCTCTCTTCCTCTTCCTCTCTGCTTGGACTTAGAATGCATGACTTGGACCATTCTACTTTGCACTCGACTTAAGACTTGAACCTTGTGACTCGAATAATAGTGACTTGGTCCCACATCTGGTAATTCCTAGTGGGAAACTTGTGGATCATCCCTGAGCCCCGACTTCTCCCACATGTTAACCTCTAAGGAAATTACGTCACCTACTAAGGAAATTACCTTGATAACGGCAGTTAAATGCAACATCAAAACATTATTTATAAAATACAATCTATTAAAAGGATACTTCGGAATTTTGGCAATGAAGCCGTTTATCTACTTCCCCAGTGTCAGATAAACTTGTGTATTCATGGATGCCAAGTGAAGCTCGAAGTAGTATTCTTATGTTTGCTAGCTGGCCTGGCGCATGGTTGTCCCATGAAAGGAAGTTAGGCTAGCGAGCAAGCATTTTAGCCAGGTAGCCCAGGACAGCAACAACTACAAGCGTGTACTGTATGACAGAGTCATAGACGGTCTAGGCAACATGAAAGAGGAGGATGGCATTGATGTTTCACTACAAGTTGGCTGTGTCAACATGTTGTTTTCTACTTGCACGCACACACACACACACACACACACACACACACACACACACACACACACACACACACACACACACACACACACACACACACACACACACACACACACACACACACACAGAAATCAGTACCATGGACAGCCACATATTTAGCTTAAGTTGATTGGACTAAACAGTTTTTTGGTATCTTTTAGTTGTCACTGTATTAGACTAAGCAGAGTTGATTTAGATGTTAAAATGTTGGAAGTTGAAATGGTGCTGGAATAGTGGAGGCAGCTCCTGTTTTCTTTGAGACTTGGGGTAACTCTCCTTGGTTTTAAATCAATAGTTGTTTAGTAGTCCGAAAATATCCGGAACATAACCTTGCTTGACCATGCTGTAGGTCATGTAACTGTTTGTTACGTGCAATATGCTTTGTGGACTCCACCAGACAGTGSTTGCTGTCCGGTTTTATGATGAAATAAAGGTGTGGTTGAATTTATTCTGTCACTGTGTCTTCTTATTGTCTCGGCCTTAGGCCTATATATCACGATTGCAAGGCAGAACTAACAGGTTACAGAGTAAACAACGCAGTTATTACAACGTATAGGTTGTAGTATGTTAATTTGTTTTCTGTCTTGGCTTCCCCAGTGCTTTTACCCACGCACCGCTACTGACCCTGCGAGGTCTGGAGCCTGCTGGTTTTCTGTTCTACCTCATAATTCATTTCACACACCTTGTGTCCCAGGTCTAAATCCCTGATTAGCATTAGCGACCGGTCATTCATGGCTGTTTTGAGCCCCGCCTGTTTAGCTAAATGAAGTATATATTTTGGGGGGGGTTGATGCCTGTTTTGCATGTTATTTTGTCACATATCAGTTTGCAAACAATGTAAAAACAAATGTATTGAGTGAATAAAGCCGCATACAAACATGGTCTCTTTCTTGCGTTCTTGAGTAAGGCAGCTCCAAAAATGCAGGTGTTTCAGCCTAGATTAGTGCTTRCTGTGTTGGTGGGGCAGCCAGGGGAAAATACAGAGCGTAGGCGTTGGTAATCTTCTCTAGTTGCYCTGTGATTGGCTCAGTGTTCTGTCACTCATGGGGACACTACCTCACTGCAGAATCTACAGGGAGAGCTAGGCAGTTCAAGCCCCCTTGGGTGCTGCCATAGATTTATATTAGAAGTGCCCATCTAAGAGGGCTCAAGGTCACTGGCCACAGATAAAATTACATTAAATCACATTATCTACCGTAGCTTTGAATGGACTGATCATGTCAACACCATACTTTCAAAATATTAGCTAGCAAGCTCGACAAGCTGTCATCATCATGAATGATGTTGACAATCTACTGGCAAATCATTTTCAATCCTTGTCATATGAAGATATGAAGAGAAATTATAGATAAAACATATCGGTCCTCATCGACCATTGGACATAAACATTACACGACATGTCGGAATATTCAAATTCAACAATGAGTGGTTTTGAAGGAATCAGTGGCTACCTTCAAGCGTTGCAAAGCAATCACTATTTTGCTTCTCCTGCCTGCTATCCGGTGGAGAGGGTGTGTGGTCCATGTCTGGGTTTAAGGATTTAAAACATCTCTCTGAAAGGGTCTCTTTTCCAATCTTAAAAGGATAAACATTCACACGCAACACCATGGACAAGAAAAGGTTGAATACATTGGCCATGCTGTCAATCCATCATGACTTCTGCCACATTCTAGACAACTGGAAACTCAGAACTGGGAAATCTCAGACTTCAGTGACTGGGAAAAATTGGGGAAATACATTTTGAATGGTAATCCAACTCAGAATTCCAAGTTGSGAACTCAGTCTTCTTTCTAGAGCTCAGACCTGAAGATCACTGAAGTCATGATTCAACCTTGTTATTTTTTCTTGATTTTGACAAAGTTTGATGAAAGAATTTGTCTACAAGGACCGCTGCGCCACCTACCTGTTCAAGTGAGCACAGCACAACAATGGTGAGTCCAAAAATGTATTGTATGCTGCTGCATCAATTATGTAATATGCCGGGGAGATATTTACACTGTAGCTAAGAAAGCAATACTAAGTGTATGTTGTGTAGTAAACTAGTAAGTTAGTAGCCCATGTGCCTCAACCTAATACTTTGGTCCCTTTCCCCCTCAGAATTTAGCCTACTGTTCTGACTTGTAGAGAAATGTCATCATCGAATATTGTAAGAACTTTCTTTGTCTGCTTATATGCCCCCTTTATTTATCCTATGGTTTTGACTTGGTGTACAGGGAGATCACTGTTAGAARGGCCCATGTTCTGAATTCTGTCGCTTTACATTTCAAAAGTGCTGAACAAATACTTATACTGACCATGTCCATTTTTAGCTCGCTCATTAATGTCTTGATTGAAATTACGGATTGCCTCTTATCCGCTCATCGTTTKCTTATGCCATAGTTTGTACATCTCAATTGGTATAGGCCTATTGCTTATATAGGTCTATCTTATTAATATCTTACTCATCATTTCAGGCAGTGTTGGTATGATTTCATTGTTTTGCTTACTTTGTGTATTATAATTAGCTCATGTGCTTTTCTTGACAAGGAGGAGATAGTATATGATGTTGTTGGGTCTGTAACCATGTTTGCCAGTGAGTGACATTCTCTTCCCATTCATATATCTGTTTTCACCACAAAAAGTTCAGTAATAGACCCATGTAATTCCAGTTAATATTGCTAGAGTTGTTGTTTTTTGCGCATTGCGTGGTCTGTGCGTCGGTATATTTTATATAAAAGCGGATCCTCATGATTGTATTTTCATTTCTTTTTAGACCACATTGGCCTAATGAAATTCTTCAAATGGTAGGCTAACCGAGTGTCTGTCTCTCTCTCTCTTTGTGTGTGGTGACTTAAAGAAGAGTAAAGTTACTACCTGTCCCATACCTGCTGTTTTCAACTCTCTAGAGACCGCAGGAGCGGTAGAGATACTCTTAATGATCGGCTATGAAAAGCCAACTGACATTTACTCCTGAGGTAATGACTTGCTGCACCCTCGACAACTACTGTGATTATTATTATTTGGCCATGCTGGTCATTTATGAACATTTGAACATCTTGGCCATGTTCTGTTATAATCTCCACCCGGCACAGCCAGAAGAGGACTGGCCACCCCTCATAGCCTGGTTCCTCTCTAGGTTTCTTCCTAGGTTTTGGCCTTTCTAGGGAGTTTTTCCTAGCCACCATGCTTCTACACCTGCATTGCTTGCTGTTTGGGGTTTTAGGCTGGGTTTCTGTACAGCACTTTGAGATATCAGCTGATGTACGAAGGGCTTTATAAATAAATTTGATTTGATTTAAAGTTAAGGCCTCAACATCTTGCTGAATTTATCTGAACTGACATCAATGTCTGTTGGTGTCCATTTTGAAAGTGCTGAACAAATAGGCCTCCCTCGTTTGCTTGCACTTGCTTATACTTAGAGCTAAGTGTTAATGATATAAGAATACACATAAATGTACTGAACATAAATGTAGTAATGTTTGTGTATGGTTCAAAAGCCKAAACTAATTTTGGTGTTCGTTATTATTGAAGGAGAATGGGGTTCTTTCGACTTACACAAATCCACAAGGAGTCAGTAGTAACCACATTTGTTTAAGCAAGTCTGCCATATCAGCTCTGGTTAAGTTAAGTTAAAAAGGCAGTAAATGAGGCTGAATGAACTGTTTCGCTGTCAGACAAGGCTCTGCTGATAGCCAGGTGTAGCGGTGGTAAGGATTCACTCCGTGGTGGAGAAAGGAAACCTCTGCTGATGGGACAGCTTTATGTAGGCCCTAACCGTTTTTGYGCAGGTTTGTCTCCGTTATAGTGCAGTTAATGTATTGTTTAGTGTTGTGGCTTTGCTGGCGTGCATAAAAACATATTTTTTTTTGAGTTTGCCCCACCAAGATTTACATGCTAAAATCACCATTGATGATTAGAGGGTAACAATGGAAAAAAAGCAGAAGAGGTCCAGAGATGAGTATGAGGGAACTAGACCAAAAATTGTCAAAGAGAGGAGGCAAAATCAGGTGGGAGCATTCTAGCCAATGAGAGGGCAGATATGCTCGTGAACAACAGGTCATAGAGATAGATAGAGGACTCGTCTTTGTATCAGTGAAACTACTATATCTGACAGCATGGGCAGCGTCTCAATTTTAAATAAGTCAATTTTCTTCTTATTCATTGGCTGATTGCCCCTAACAAAGATAATTTAATCACTAGCATGTCATTCCAGGACAGCGAGCTTTAGCTATCATTATTCCAAGTAATAATTTAAGACTGCAAAAATCTATAGCACAAGTATTGTAAAGGGTGCCGTCTTTCGGATGGGACGTTAAACAGGTGGACCTGACTCTCTGTGGCCACTAAAGATCCTATGGCACTTATCATAAGAGTAGGGTTGTTAACCTCGGTGTCCTGGCTAAATTCCCAATCTGGCACTAATACCYTCACGGTCACCTAATTATCCCCAGCTTACAATTGGCTCATTCATCCTCCCCTCCTCTCCCTATTCCCCAAGTCGTTGCTGTAAATGAGAATGTGTTCTAGGTCAATTTACCTGGTAAAATAAGGGTTAAATAAAGCTAATACAATTGTAAGGATGAGAATTAGATTAGTAATGCCTGACCTGTCTAAAAAAATCCTATCTGTCATATGAACTGATTTAAGATGGTGTCTAGTCTCTACTATCCCAGCTATAGATGGCGTTCCACTCTTCGAACCCTCTAAACGGCGCTTTACACAATCACCAAGGCAGGACTCACTATTTCATTCATACTGACATAAGAAAAGCCACCTTATTTTAATTGTATTTAACTAGGCAAGTCAGTTAAGAACAAATTCTTATTTACAATGAAGGACTACCCCGGCCAAACCCGGACGACGCTGGGTCGCCGCCCTATGGGACTCCCAATCACGTCCGGATGTGATGCGGCCTGGATTCGAACCAGGTACTGCAGTGACGCCTCTTGCACTGAGATGCAGTGTCTTAGACCGCTGCGGCCACTCGGGAGCTCTGTCAATAGGCTTAGTTGGAGTTAGCGAACAGATTGTACACCAGATAATGTGATATAACGAAAGATTGTTGGTCTCCATTTATGGACGTTACAGGTTTGCCTATACAAAACGCCGCAGTAGATTCTTCAACTAAACTGGGGTCGGTTTCCCAAAAGCTTCTTAAGGTTAYGTTCYTTGTTAAAACCTTCGTAGGTGCATCGTTCAATTTCTGAGCTGTTAACCGAAACCATCYTTATTAACGTTGCGTTTTTATATTTAGCATTTCAATCTTCCGACACAGAAATGTCTCCTTTTGACAGGTGCCCTGTGCCGTAGGTCAAAACAAGACACAGGACAATTATCATCATCTCGAGTGAGGCCTAACAAACTAACCCCTACCAGATACTATAGGCTTATAGAAGTGTTTTCCATTCCCAGATCAATTTTCCTTATTTTTTCCATTCTTTTAGACAAAAGTCCATTACTCCTTATTTCCACCGCCATCAGATTCAAGCTCCATCTCTACTTCTGGCATCGTCCATTAGTTCATGTCTGATAAAAAAATAACTAAAACTTAACTAAGCTTCTGTCAGCTGTTCATAGCTACAAACGCACACGCTGTAGCTCGGGAAAAAAACGCTTTAAGTGCACTCAAAAGCAGATATTGCTCTTATTTCAGTCTTTGGGAGCTCATCACACATTTTTATTTATTTATATCACCTTTATTTAACCAGGTAGGTAAGTTGAGAACAAGTTCTCATTTACAATTTCGACCTGGCCAAGATAAAGCAAAGCAGTTCGACACATACAAAAACACAGAGTTACACATGGAGTAAAAAAAACATAGTTACTATCTCGCCATAGCTACAATAATACAGTAGAAAAATAAGTCTATATACAATGTGAGCAAATGAGGTGAGATAAGGGAGGTAAAGGCAAAAAAAGGCCATGGGGGCGAGGTAAATACAATATAGCAAGTAAAACATTGGAATGGTAGATTTGCAGTGGAAGAAGGTGCAAAGTAGAAATAGAAATAATGGGGTGCAAAGGAGCTAAATAAATAAATAATAAATACATACAGAAAGCAGCTCGACTTTTCATTTTAGGCTGTGTTTACATCCTAAATAGAAGCAGGCCATTGGCTGCCTTCATCACGAGGGGTATGTACGGGAGTTCTGATTGGTTCAAAGTTTAGCAGTTTGGCTAATTTGCCTGAGCAGACAGAGTGAAATATATTTTTTTTATGAGAAAATGTGCAAGAATTAACTGTGCCAACACATCATAAGAATGTTCAAGTCTTGCAGCTTCGGCCCACCACCTAAATGGCGCTGCACATGCTGACAGATGCCATAATTAGGGCCCTGTGGTTTGGACTATCATGTCACATGACCTAGATATGAACCTTTATTTTAAGCCTTTTCCAGAAATGAGAATTGCATAAAATGAAAGCAATTGTCTGAGGATGGTACTGGACCATCTGATATAAAAAAAGAAAAGGGGACAACTTGTTGAAAAAGCTTTAAATAAAAGGTTAAAAGTTGTTTTCGGACAAATGCGATGTTTATCTAAGTCTATGAGAAAAACTCAACTCTCRTTTTGGCGCGGTCCGCGTGAAGTTCGGCCATTTTGTTTTGGCGAGGTCTTTCAAAATTGGAAGAAATTTAGCTACATGTCTTGGTAGTAGACTGCAGATTTCATTCATCAAACAAACTCGTTTAGGTTGTAACTAAACAGCTTTTTTTGACCTCAAAACAACAAGTGCGTGGCGATCGGGTATAGGAAGAAAAAAAACAAGTTTGAAAACATTACAGAGTGGAGTAAAACTTGAAGAATCATGGCCACTGCAACCCCAAGCCGCGCCGCGCCTGCTGGAACCCCGCTCTCCCCGACTAGGATATCGCGCCTCCAGGAAAAACAAGACCTGCAACATTTGAACGACAGGCTTGCCGTTTACATCGACCGAGTCCGGTCACTAGAGCTAGAAAATGACCGGCTTATGGTTAAGGTCTCTGAAAAGGAATCAGTCACTACACGCGAGGTAATTTTGAACCATTAAATCTCTATGCTGCTAGCTAACCCTATAACGTTAATTACCGGTAGTTAGCTAACGTTAGCATTTAACTAGCTAGTAAGATAATTAGCTACTAAGTTACCGGTAGCACAACAATCTAGTTAACAAATCGAACTGGTTAATGGAACACACCGATAACTAACTTGTGGTCTGTCAGTTTGTACATTTTTCGAGCAGTTTGATTTGTTGGCTTGGCTGCAATTCTCACGGGCCTTGGCTGAAACTAACGTTAGCTGATTAGCAAGTTTGTAGGTACTTAACTTGTAGGTAACATTGTACTCTTCCAAAGAATTTGTCCAGTTACTGTCTCGCCATAGCTACATTGTATCAATCATTGAGACGATTGTTTCATTGTAATAATTCACTAGTCATCTTGCTCATTCCCGGTGAATCATATAGTTAGCAACTATAAGACTCGTGAGGCTAGTCCCGCTTGCATGGTAGCTAGCTGTCTTGCCTACATTGTATGTACGATTAGCCAGCTAGGAAAACAAGTTTTGGGTGTTCGAAACTCCCGCGATTATTTTTGTTATTTTGGASGGGAACCTGGTTGTTTTGATTAAACTCAAATTAACAAATCTGACCTTAAAAAAAAAATAAAGTCCAAGATTAGTACATTGCTTGGTAGATGGGGTAAACTAACCAAAGTTGGCTCTGTCCTAGTCAGCAGATAGTAGCCGGCTATTTGATGTTCAGTTATATTACCCATTACAGGATAGGTGCGTTACTGTTTGGTGTAGCACAGACAATTTTCGACCACCAAAAGGAATAAAAAATGTTGCTCCATGAAGTAGTCCAACAATGTGTACGCCTTCATCTTGTCTATTTAAAATCTTCTCTCATTTATCGAGACAGGTGTAGGTGGGTGCACTTATCTGTCAATGAGAGAATATTTTAAATAGACAAGATGGCGGCATACATTTTGTTGGATTAATTCATGGAGCAAAACATTTATTTTAATCACTAAACATTCAAACCAAACACCTGCAGCTGGACATGGCCATTTTTAAGATGCGTGTTTGGCCGAATCTAGAACGAAGATCGTATTGCTAAGGTTGGTCATATTCTCTGTTCTGCGCCAAACAGTACCTGTTCTGCAACAGCTAATGGAACATCACATTAGCAGTTACAATCTGCCACTTAGAGCTATCCAGGTGGTTTTGTTTTTACCCTGATGTTTGTTGCACCGCCATCGGCATTTATTATTGTTATTCCCAGTGCAGCATGAAATCCACATCTTCTGTGGGATTCCTATCATGTAGAAATGTGTACCGTATGTGCAATTTGCTGTACAGTTCCTTAGTCTGATTTATTTGACAGCTTCAGTCTCAGAGCTCCTGAATGACTTCAAGTTCACTTCAGTGCAGAGGATTACATTGATAACTATTTCACCACGTTTCCTAGAAAGCATACAAATGGGGGAGCGGATAAATGAATTGAGCTAGCTATGAGTTGAGTGGTTGTGGTTACTGTTGATGTATGGTAGTTGCTAGGTACACCTGTCTACAACGTTATATGTCAAAGGTGCTTCCTAACCTGTCAGTTCGTACACCTGTTCATTGCTAGGTTATGAAGCACCTTTCAGCTCGTACACCTGTTCATTGCTAGGTTATGAAGCACCTTTCAGCTCATCTAGCTACTACATTCTATCACTGTTACGTAGTGGTTATGTAGAAAATCTCAGCCACTAAGAAGGGCTTTGACTTGCGCTCTGTCTACTGAACAGACCCCAGAATGGGATCATTGTCTGGACTTGAGCCAAACTGTAAAGAGACACAGCCCTGTTTCCAGCCGAGGGGAGTGTTGTGCAACGCCTGGGTATTGTTCAGATATATGTGTTGGGCTGCCGGGGCTGTGCAGAGTCAAAGTTCCAGATGGGAGTGGCCCGGGGGGGGGGCGCCTTTTCAAAGTTTTGAATCTGTAACTGTTACTTTCTCCCGGCCTGTTTTTATATTAAACATGCCTGTTGTGATTTGCACAGCTTGAGGCAACATGCATTGCTAAACAACTTAGTATGCAAATATTGATGTTTTGGGAAAACTAGGTTGATGCATGTCAGATGGTTTCTTGAAAGTCTTCGTTATGATTTTAGTTTGTATTTGATAATGGAATGAGTTAGTGTCTCTGCAAAGAAAGTGGCGTTCCAGACAAAGTTATACATCTCTTCAAACATGTTTTTAATTACCAGTTTTAGATATAAACAATTTTTATAACCGAGTGAATAACCCTGTTAACACCAATCCTTTCGTTTTGGGAATTGTAAAGCAAGCCACGCCCGCAGTCTGTTATGTATGAGGGGGGAAATCTGTGGAATGCTGGATAGTACAGCCTTCTGACCGGGCACAGCTCGTGACTGACAGCCTGTGTGCCATAAGACTGCTAAATAGTCTATTTAATAGTACCCCAACTATCTGCACTGACCCTACGCACATTCACTAGATATATATATATATATACTCACTCGCACGCACTTCATTGACACTCGCACACAACCCACACACATTCATACCCGACACAACACAAACACGCATACATACACAACACAAACACGCATACATACACAACACAAACACGCATACATACACAACACAAACACGCATACATACACAACACAAACACACATACATACTCATTTTCTGCTGCTACTCTGTTCTTTATTTTACTCTTATCTATCCTGATGCCTAATGACTTTACTCTGCCTTCATGTACATGTCTACCTCAAATACCTCGTACCTCTGCACATTGATGTGGTACTGGTACTTCCTGTATATAYCTCCACATTGATCTGGTACTCCTTGTATATAGCTCCACATTGATCTGGTACTGGTACTCTCTGTATATAGCTCCACATTGATCTGGTACACCCTGTATATAGCTGCACATTGATCTGGTACTGGTACTCTCTGTATATAGCTGCCACATTATCATGTATGTCACTCCCTCATATCAGCTCCACATTGATCTGACTTGTACTCCTCTTATATAGCTCCACATTGCTGGTACTGTACTCCCTCTATATAGCTCCACATTGATCTGGTACTGTACTCCCTGTATATAGTCCACATTGATCTGTACTGGTACTCCTCTATATAGCTCACATTGAATCTGGTACTGACTCCCTCTATATAGCTCCACATTGATCTGGTACTGGTACTCCCTCTATATAGCTCCATCATGATCTGGTACTGGTACTCCTCTATATAGCTCCACATTGATCTGGTACTGGTACTCCCTGTATATAGCTCCACATTGATCTTGTACTCTCTCTATATAGCTCCACATTGATTTGTACACCCTGTATATAACTCCACATTGATCTGGTACTGTACTCCCTGTATATAGCTTCTCATTATCTGTACACCCTGTATATAGCTCGACATTGATCTGATACTGGTACACCCTGTTATATAGCTCCACATTGATCTGGTACTTCCTGTATGTAGCTCCACATTGATCTGGTACTRCCMGTATATAGCTCCACATTGATCTGGTACTTRCTGTATATAGCTCCATTCTTGTGTATTTTATTACCCTTGTGTTACTATTTAAAAAATAAACTCTGCATTGTTGAAAGGCTCGTAAGAAATAATTTCACGGTAAAGTATACACCTGWTGTATTTGGCGCATGTGACAAACTGTGATTTGTGTGTGTGCTCCCTCTCTGCACCAGGTGACTGGGATTAAGACCCTGTACGAGGCAGAGCTAGCGGATGCGCGGCGTGTTTTGGATGAGACGGCCAGGGAGAGGGCCAGGCTTCAGATAGACCTGGGCAAGGCCAACTCTGATGTGGAGGAGGTGACCAGGAAGTAAGTAATAACACCCACTGATACCCAAGATTTGGAGTCTGTCTGAAAAGTGTGTTATTCAATGGGAAAGGCTGCACATTCCTCTCACTCTGGAAGAGGAAATGGTTGAATTGTAGGCCAACATGACAAGATGTACATTCCATTCCGTTTGACTGTGGTAGGAAATCTTTGTGTTGGTTGTATGACATTCTACACGCAATCCTTTGACAGGGATCATCAACTAGATTCAGCTGTGGGCCAAGCTGGTTGACAAAATGCCAAGAGTGTACAAAGCTGTCATTTGGGCAAAGGGTGGTTACTTTGAAGATTCTCAAATATAAAATGTTTTGATTTTTTGGTTACTACATGAATCCATATGTGTTATTTCATAGTTTTTATGTCTTCACTATTATTCTACAATGTAGAAAATAGCAACAACAAAAAATATACAAAACTTCTCATTCAAGGGTTTGTGTTAGCTTTTGACTGGTACTGTACATCTCTCTATTATGCATGGAATACTTTGGAACAGATTTCCAAAATTAAAATCACTTGGATGCTGATCATTAAGCAGCCCCCCCCCCCCAAAAAAAAGTTATTTTAATGTAGTTTTGCTCAGAGAACTGCGGGCCGCCAGTTGGGGAACCCTGCTTAATCACTTGCTACACAATTCCTTTATGACGTCCTGCACACATTCCTTTGACATGCTACACGCATTCCTTTACAGTCTGTTACACAAAATAMTTGTGTTATATGACAAGCTGCAAATTCCTGTCCTACAAAAATGCTGTGTGTTAACTTATGTATGACAGTAGGACATAATCTGTGGCTAACGTTAGTTGTTTAAGATGKAAGTTCTACGCTCCAACCCAAATTGTTTATTTAATATCTCAGATTGTTTCTAATCCTACAGAATGCGTTTTCACTGCCAGATGTTGCTAATCTCCCTTCAGAGCAACTGTTTTATGGCCCTGMCAGGGTTGGCAGGGTTGGGGTCAATTTGAATTGAAGGTAGTCAATTCGGGAAGTGTTTTTAATTTAAACTTTAAAAAATAAATGTTTGAAATGCATAGCATTTACTTTAATATATTACGTCACAAGTAAGAAGTCATTGAAAATAGATGGCTGTTTTTTTTTTTCAATTATTGAATTGGAATTTTAGTTTACTTCCTGAATTGACTCCCTTCAATRGAATGGAATCCAATCCTGTGTTGTGTATATGTTATTATCCTAGTCAGAGTAAACTCCAAATTATAAACCCTCACATGATCTTATTCACTTCGCTTAACTCCATGAGCAGGGTCATTCTGTGGAGACGCCTAGTAGTATTGATTCCCAATTACTCTTGCTGTTAGTATAAACCTGGTTCACTTAATCTTAAAACTAATCCTATTTCTCCCTGGTCAGATGCTAGGTGGGAGACTCGGGTGAGGGGATTTCAGCCAAGCTGTTTTTTAATTACTTGTTAAGGCAGTTGGTTTGATGCTTGGGGCAGATTTTACGCCTGTTCCTCAAAAAGTGCCAGACACTTGTGTTGATCATTGTTTACATGGTTGCTAATTAACACTTTTGTGGACAGGAAGTTAGTTTCTAAAGCACTGACTCTCTTGGTTACTGCTGCTAACCACTGAAGAAATATCCTCTTTATCGGTCTTGTGGGCATGCTTCTCTTTAAAGCAATGTTTAATGTGTAGCTATACAGTCGTGATCCTTTTTTCTGTTGGTTGCTGCTGTACAGCACAAAAGAAGTGGGAGAAGTGCTGAGATTTCGGTGCCTTTTCTGTGAAATCAGATTAGGGACAAGAAACACGCTTTAATATATCAAACAGTTGGTTGGAAATTGGCAAAAGTTAAACAAATTTCAGTCTTAAGATCTCTTTGGTTTGAATGGAAATGGTACTTATGGACACTTTCCTCTAGGTTACTGTTTTTATATTATGAAAATAAATGCACGTGGTCTCACAGTGTCTGTTTTTGTTCTCCATCTCCTCAGTCTGAAAAAGAAAGATGGCGACCTGGCTCTTGCCATGGCTCGGGCCAAGGACCTTGAGGCCCAGTTCAACAAGAGTGAAGCAAACCTGGCCACGGCCCTCAGTGAGAATGGAAACCTGTCTGCGGAGGTTGCCGACCTGAAGGCCCAGTTAGCCAAGGTTTCTCTACCTTTTACACTTTCACTTTCACGACACTGGTTATAAAATAATAATAAAATGCCATTTATCAGATGCTTTTATCCAAAGCGACTTAGTCATGAATAAATACATGTTTTACATATGGGTGGTCCCGGGAATCGAACCCACTATCCTGGCGTTGCAAGCGCCGTGCTCTAGCCAACTGATCTACAGAGGACCACATAAACACAGTCTAAAGTGTTACTGGTGAGACCAAAACGAGTCCAAGGCCGTGCACTGTATTTCTAGCCTGGTAGACGGGCTTCCGTTACGTCACACAGCCCTGTCTGATTTTCTACCAACATGGTCTGTGCTTTTACTTAGAAGGACAAAAGGGAATCCCACGCACAATATTTCTAGCCTGGTAGTAGCCTTATCTGGATTGCCTGTTTTACTCACACCTGCCTGCTACTCGCCATACAGTCTGTTTCTTCTGTTAAGGATGGAGGTTTATTCCTGGGGGTTGGGCAACCACAAGGGGCAAACTGAACGGAAATGACCCAATTGAAAGTTGGTAGAGATGGTTGTCGTTAGTTACGTAACTGTTATGGGCTATATATGAACATTGGGGAAGTGAGTCATATTATTTGTAAAGTACGTTCACACACGCATACACACTTTGGTGAGTCAGACTGAGCATACACGCTATCGTGTTGCTGCAAGGTTAGGATTTACACACGCACGCTATCATTTTGCTGCAAGGTTAGGATATATACACACACACACACACGCTATCATGTTGCTGCAAGGTTAGGATACACACTAGAGGTTGACCGATTTATGATTTTTCAACGCCGATACAGATTATTGGAGGACCCAAAAAAGCCGATACCGATTAATTGGCCGATTTTTATTTATTTGTAATAATGACAATTACAACAATACTGAATGAACGCTTATTTTAACTTAATATAATACATCAATAAAATCTATTTAGCCTCAAATAAATAATGAAACATGTTCAATTTGGTTTAAATAATGCAAAAAAAAGTGTTGGAGAAGAAAGTAAAAGTGCGATATGTGCCATGTAAGAAAGCTAACGTTTAAGTTCCTTGCTCAGAACATGAGAACATATGAAAACTGGTGGTTCCTTTTAACACGAGACTTCAATATTCAAAGGTAAGAGGTTWTAGGTTGTAGTTAATATAGTATTTATAGGACTATTTCTCTCTACGATTTGTATTCCATATACCTTTGACTATTGGATGTTCTTATAGGCACTTTAGTATTGCCAGTGTAACAGTATAGCTTCCGTCCCTCTCCTCGCTCCAACCTGGAGCGAGGAGAGGGACGGAAGCTATACAGTGAAGAGCTGCTGGCAAAACGCACGAAAGTGCTGTTTGAATGAATGCTTACAAGCCTGCTGCGCTCCATCGCTCTGTCAGACTGCTATATCAAATCATAGACTTAATTATAACATAATAACACACAGAAATACGAGCCTTTGGTCATTAATATTGGTCGAATCCGGAAACTATAATTTCGAAAACAAAACGTTTATTATTAGCGCATATACCCTGACTCTGCGTGCAAGGATCGCAAGAGAAGTGACACAATTTCACCTGGTTAATATTGCCTGCTAACCTGGATTTCTTTTAGCTAAATATGCAGGTTTAAAAATATATACTTCTGTGTATTGATTTTAGAAAGTCATTGATGTTTATGGTTAGGTACACGTTGGAGCAAAGACAGCCCTTTTCTGCGAATGCGCACCGCATCGATTATATGCAACGCAGGACACGCTAGATAAACTAGTAATATCATCAACCATGTGTAGTTAACTAGTGATTATGATTGATTGTTTTTTACAAGATAAGTTTAATGCTAGCTAGCAACTTACCMTGGCTTCTTACTGCATTCGCGTAACAGGCAGACTCCTCGTGGAGTGCAATGAGAGGCAGGTGGTTAGAGCGTTGGACTAGTTAACTGTAAAGGTTGCAAGATTGAATCCKCGAGCTGACAAGGTAAAAATCTGTCGTCCTGCCCCTGAACAAGGCAGTTAACCCACTGTTCCTAGGCRGTCATTGAAAATAATATGTTCTTAACTGACCTTCCTAGTTAAATAAAAYWWWWWTWTTTTATTTTTAMCGATTGTTATGAAAACTTGAAATCGGCCCTAATTAATCGGCCATTCCGATTAATCGGTCGACCTCTAATACACACACACACACACGCTATCATGTTGCCGCAAGGTTAGGATACACACACACACACACACACACACACACGCTACCATGTTGCCGCAAGGTTAAGACATACACACACACACACGCTACCATGTTGCCGCAAGGTTAGGATACACACACAGGTCAGACCTTTGTTCTTACGCACCATATCTTGTGTTTCCAGGCTGAAGATGCCCATTCTGTAGCTAAGAAGCAGCTGGAGACCGAGACTCTGATGAGAGTGGATCTGGAGAACCGCTGCCAGAGCCTGACGGAGGAGCTGCAGTTCAGGAAGAGCATGTTTGACGAGGTGTGTGGACAGATAGCGATAACATCATCACTGTTTGCCCAGGGTGGGGCAACGCTATTCATTGGGGGGGCCCTCAGGTAAATGGCTCCTGAGTGGCCACAGCGTTCTAAGGCACTGCATCTCAGTGCTAGAGGCGTCACTARAGACCCTGGTTCAATTCCAGGTTGTATCACATCCGGACGGGATTGGGAGTCCCATAGGGTGGCGTACAATTGGCCCAGCGTCGTCCGGGTTTGGCCGGTGTAGGCCGTCATTGTGAATAAGAATTTGTTCTCAGCTGACTTGCCTAGTTAAATAAAAAATGAATGACAAATAAGTACCACGTACTGCACTAAAAACCTACTAACACTATTATTTATTGATTTAAAGCCCCAGCAGGTAAATAAATGTCACATTTTAGAAACTGTAACATCGGGCCAACTTAATCCTGTACACTGAGTATACCAGACATGAGGAACACCTTCCCCTTTTCCCCCTCAGAACAGCCTCAATTCATTGGGGGCATGGACTCTACAAGGTGTCGKGAAGCGTTTCACAGGGATGCTGGCCCATGTTGACTCCAATGCTTCCCACAATTGTGTCAAGTTGGCTGGATGTTCTTTTYGTGGTGGARCATTCTTGATACACACGGGAAACTTGAGRGTGAAAAACCCCCAGCAATGTTGCAGTTCTTGACACAAACCGGTGCGCCTGGCACCTACTACCATACCCCGTTCAAAGGCACTTAAATCTTTTGTCTTGCCCATTCACCCTCTGAATGGCACTCATACACAATCCATGTCACAAAGCTTAAAAATTATTCTTTAACCTGTCTCCTACCTTTCATCAATAAAGGATCGTAGCTTTCACCGGGTCCGTCTGTCATAAGAGCAGATGTTCTTAATGTTTTGTATACTCGGTGTATAAAGTCCTACAGCTGCTGTGGATTCAAATACACACACACACACACACACACACACACACACACACACACACAGTGAAATGCAAAAGAACAAAAGCTACAACTGTGATTCACACGCCTCCTTTTCTGCACAAACCAATTTATATAAAAGCTGTACATCTTTACACCTGGGCATGTGCAAGCATACTAGCCATGTAACGGGACCACCTGTATGACTGGCTTGGTGACCCTCGTGTGTGTGTGTGTGTGTAGGAGGTACGTGAAACACGTCGACGTCGCGAGAAGCGTACCGTGGAGGTGGACAGTGGGGTGACCCAGGACTACACGTTCCAACTGGCTCAGGCTCTGCAGGACCTGCGCAGGCAGCATGAGGAACAAGTCACCATCTACAAGGAGGAGCTGGGCAACACCTTCCAGGCCAAGGTATGTATGATGTCTGACCCCGTGCTTCCCACCCTAAACCTTTTATATCTGTAAGGCTAGGGGTTTATGGCCATTGTATGACCTTTCTTTGACCTTTAAGAAACTAGCCTTACACCCCTAGGCCATCCTTTCCTACAACTAGTTAGCAGCCTGATGGAACTAGGTAGCAGCCTGATGGAACTAGGTAGCAGCCTGATGGAACTAGGTAGCAGCCTGATGGAACTAGGTAGCAGCCCGGTGGAACTAGGTGGCAGCCCGGTGGAACTAGGTGGCAGCCCGGTGGAACTAGGTGGCAGCCCGGTGGAACTAGGTGGCAGCCCGGTGGAACTAAGGTGAGCAGCCAGGTGCTAGGTGAGCAGCCCGGTGGAACTAGGTGGCAGCCCGGTGGAACTAGGTGGCAGCCCGGTGGAACTAGGTGGCAGCCCGGTGGAACTAGGTGGCAGCCTGAGCATTGATTTTAGTTGAATCATCAGTTGTGCTTTTGCTGCAACAGAAATGCAGTGCATTTGGACAGTATTCAGAGCCCTTGACTTTTAACACATTTTGTTACATTACAGCCTAATTCCAATATGGATTAAATCGTTTTTRCCCCTTATCAATCTACACAAAATATCCCATAGTGTCAAAGCAAAACAGATTTTTAGAAATTTTGGTAAATGTATATGTAATTTAAAAAAAATATTATCACATTTATGTAAGTATTCAGACCTTTTACTCAGTACTTTTAAGCACCTTTGGCAGCGATTACGGTCTCGGGTCTTCTTGGGTATGGCTTGGCACACTTGTCTTTGGGGAGTTTCTCCCCTTCTTCTCTGCAGATCATCTCAAGCTCTGTCAGGTTTGGATGGGGAGTGTCGCTGCACAGCTATTTTCAGGTCTATCCAGAGATYTTCGATCGGGTTCAAGTCCGGGCTCTGGCTGGGCCACACAAGGATGTTCAGAGACTTGTCCCAAAGCCACTCCTGTGTTGTCTTGGCTGTGTGCTTAGGGTCGTCCTGTTGGAAGATGAACCTTTGACCTAGTTTGCGATCTTGAATGCTCTGGAGCAGGTTTTCATCAAGGATCTCTCTGTACTTTGCTCCGTTCATCTTTCCCTCGATCCTGACTAGTCTCCCAGTCCCTGCCYCTGAAAAACATCCCCACAGCATGATGCTACCAGCACCAKGCTTCACCGTATGGATGGTGCCAGGTTTCTTTCAGATGTGACGCTTGGCATTCAGGCCAAAGAGTTCAGTCTTGGTTTCATCAGACTAGAGAGTCTTGTTTCTCATGGTCTGAGTCTTTYGGTGCCGTTTGACAATCTCCAAGTGGGCTGTCATGTGCCTTTTACTGAGGAATGGCTTCCGTCTGGCCCCTCTACCCTAAAGGCCTGTGGTGGAGTGCTGCAGAGATGGTTGTCCTTCTGGAAGGTTCTCTCATCCCCACAGAGGGACTCTGGAGCTCTGCCAGTGACCCTCGGGTATTGGTCACCTCCCTGACCAAGGCCCTTCTCCCCCGATTGCTCAGTTTGGCTTGGAGGCCAGTCATTTCATCAATTTTAGAATAAGGCTGTAACGTAACAAAATGTGGAAGAAGGGGTCTGAATACTTTTCAAATGCACTGTATGCAGTCCTGCGGGACACATTGGGAAATACTGCCATAATGATTTATAATTTGCTATGAAAGTGAGGGGGGTGGGGGGATGTTACTTGCAAAACAAGTAAATTTCATACTATATTTATCATGTATCTGTGACAAGTACATTTGATACTGCTGTTTGGTCCTTTTGTCTGTAGTTCCGGCCGGGCAGGAGTGTAAATGACATGTTTTGTTCTCTGCCGCCACCCCCCACCCCCTCTGTTTAGCTGGATAATGCCAAGGTGTCGTCTGAGCTGAATGACAAGGCGGTGAGCACAGCTCGGGAGGAACTGCAGGAGGCTCATATGAGGATCGAGAGCCTGGCCTACCAGCTCTCTGCCCTGCAGAAACAGGTACACACACACACACACACCTCATAACCTGAACGTACTGTTGCTCATCTATCTGGTCGTCTGTAAACTTTTATTAAACACAATTTGATTATTTACTTCCAGATAGCCATCTACTGCAATTACGTTGTACTTCCTTGAACTGTCCTTATTTTGTAATTTTACTATCGATTTGTAATGTAATTTTCTAACTAGCCCCATCCCTCCATGTGTAGGCCTCTGCCAATGAGGAGCGTGTGCGTGAGCTTGAGGACCTGGTGGCTGGAGAGAGGGACAAGCACCGCAGGCAGATGGACCTGAAGGAGAGGGAGATGGCTGAGATGAGGGAGCGTATGCAGCAGCAGCTGAACGAGTACCAGGAGCTGTTGGACGTCAAACTGGCCCTGGACATGGAGATCAACGCTTACAGGAAACTGCTGGAGGGAGAGGAGGACAGGTGAGGATGGGATGGACGAGCTGACTGACTGACTGACTGACTGACTGACTGACTGACTGACTTCACTCATCCATAGAGAACAGGTGAAAGCTGATGTTTTTTTAAAGTTATAAAACATATTTAAAAAAACTTTTAGCCATCATTGCATCTTGCAAACTAGTTGTTAGATTTGGACAACAGACAGATGAGCAGTGCATTCCTTCAACACCTGCCTGAGAAGTTCCACATCACTCAGTGAATTCCAGCCGGTACATTCCTCACTTGTTATAGGGATGCAGCAGTCTCTCTCTGTCCGTCTGTAATGTTGTTGTTGGCAAGCTGCTGGAACAAGTCAAACTGCATTCGTCCTGTTACACTAAACAGGTAGACTAATAAATATGGCAATAATTCAAATTGTTCAAATCATAACATTTATTTATATAGCCCTTCTAACATCAGCTGATGTCGCAAAGTTCTGTACAGAAAACCAGCCTAAAACCCCAAACAGCAAGCAATGCAGGTGTAGAAGCACGGTGGCTAGGAAAAACTCCCTAGAAAGGCCAGAACCTAGGAAGAAACCTAGAGAGGAACCAGGCTATGAGGGGTGGCCAGTCCTCTTCTGGCTGTGCCGGGTGGAGATTATAACACAACATGGCCAAGATGTTCATAAATGACCAGCATGGTCAAATAATCCCCCTTCTCTGTTCCGGTTTGTCACTGACCCTCCAGGCTAGAGAATATCCCCCAGGCTAGAGCAGAAGGGTAAACAACTAGCTAAATTGAAACAGGCCTCTCAAGCTGACACCTGTTTCTCCCCCAAATGTTATGCCTCTCTTTTACCTGTGAGTAGTTCAGCAGGCACCCAAGTGAAAGGTTTAGGCAGGCTTATCCAGGTGCTGCTGGATAGATGTCTATGACGTAATGTCATAAGCAGTATTTGAAGGCAGGTGGTTGAGAGACCCTGAGTGAAGCCAGTCAGTCAGCTGGCGCCAGACAGACTACTGGAGTGGAGAGCAGAAGACTAAAGGTTGACTAGTAAAACAATGTCTTGCTCCACAATACAGTAGGTATTTGTTTTCTTGATTAAAGTAGTGGGGATACAAGTAATGGATGACTCACGTTTCCTTCTACTCCATTTRCCCCTCCTCCTGTTTTTCCTCCTCTTCCTCCCACAGACTGAAGCTGTCCCCCAGCCCGTCCGGCCGTGTGACAGTGTCCCGCGCCATGGGCACAAGCTCTTCCCGCTCCTCCTGGGCCAAGAGGAAGCGCGTGGAGCTGCAGGAAGAGTCAGTGGTCGTTCCTCAGGTCCACGTCAACCAGGAGGCCGAGGCCATCGGCAGCGTCACCATCGAGGAGACTGACCTGGAGGGCAAGTGTGTCACCCTCAAGAACGACTCAGACAAGGTACCGTTAGCTACTCAAAAAAAAGTACATATTACTACTCTTCAGAATTACAATTAGTGTTGTAGTCGAGTCACTAAACCTCGAGGTCGAGTCACGATTCCCTATGGCTAAGTAACGAGTCGTCAATAATTGAGTCACGATTCCCTATGGCTAAGTTCCGAGTCGTCAATAATTGAGTCACGATTCCCTATGGCTAAGTTCCGAGTCGTCAATAATTGAGTCACGAGTCGCAATGGCTGAAGTCTGAGTCTCTGGGTCTGATTTGAACAAAAAATACCACATTAATATTGGTTGATGTGCAAATAAAAAATTCAACGTTTGAAAGCAAAACGAATAATTCGGTTTACGTCATAATTGCCTTCAATATGCAATAGCCTATGAAACACAAGTCCTTCATATACAGGTTTACACAAATATTTAATTTTTATGTTCAATAGTTATGTCAAATCAGTAATGCTGTTTTGAATGGATGAATGGTCTCTAGACGGAATTGGCTATTGCTCCTGTCAGATTGACCAGATTTATAATTTGCACAAATAATTACCGGCTCTCGGCTACTTTTTGCAGTCGCACACTGATATTTCTGTAAATGTTTTATTCTAGAGCGAAAGTGAGCGGGTAGAGCGAGATGACAAATTCAAAGATTACCTACATTTCAGACCTAAAGGGAGAGCGACAGTAGCTAGACTGTTTTTTTTTACTTTTAAACTCAATACTATTGTTTTCAATTTCGTAAAGGKGTTTGTGTTTCTTAACCAGGCAAAGCTAAATAGTAGGCTGGTGACTGGTGGTTACGGGGAAGCAAGCGAGTCYCTTGTACGACGTGTAGCCTATGATTCGAGACGGAGCCTGTCTGCCCACACTGATCGCTTGCTCCCACGCAGCCCACCAGCTGATGTAGACTGTGTGTGCTGGAGCTGCGTGTCCTTTCCCCTGCTGGAGAACAGAACCCTCGCTACTCTGCCCACCCAGTGCTGCTAATATTCTGTTTATCATAGTAGCCTGTTCAGTCCAAGTGCAAATACAAGTCACAGGAAGGAAAGTCCGAGTCACCGATAGTCGTGTCCAAGTTGAGTCTAAAGTCGTGAAAATTGAGACTCGAGTCCGACTCGAATGCTACAACACTGCAATTACATATTACAATTCAATATTACAACTTCTCTGATACTTCACTGCCGTGAAGTAATCAATAATTCATTGCATGTTATTAGGATTGGTGAAAGCAACGGGGTTTAAAACACACTGTCTATAGGACCAGTCTCTAGGTAGCTGGAGGCTGCAGAGGCAGATTGGAGAAGGAGAGGAGATCACCTACAAGTTCTCCCCCAAGTTTGTCCTCAAGGCTYGCAAGACTGTCACGGTAAGCAGCACTTCTCAGTCAGTCTATGYCTGTTCTTCTTTATGTATATAGCAACTAAATTCACCCAAGTAACAAGAGTTTGTAAATGCACATTTGTAACAATTTGATTCGCCTTCCCCTGGTGTTGAACATAGTCCTCATTTCATCTTTCTGTGTGATGTCCTGTTGTAGGTGTGGGGCTCAGACGCAGGTGTGTCTCACAGCCCACCCTCTGACCTGCTGTGGAAGAGCCAGGCCTCCTGGGGCACCGGGGACGACATCACCACCATCCTTGTGAACTCTGACGGAGAGGTGAGTGGAGCATGGGGGGGGGGACGCACCCCTACAGTGCCTTCATAAAGAATTCACCAATGCCTCGCTTCATTACACCCAGTCACAAAAAAAAAAAAACTGGTGTCCTTCCTAACTCAGTTGCTGGGGAGGAAGGAAACCTTGTAGTTACTCCGCAATACTTACCTAAATGACAGAGTGAAAAGAAGGAAGCCTGTAAGAATACAAATATTCCAAAACATGCATCCTGTTTGCAATAAGGAACTTAAGTAAAACTGTAACAAATGTGGCAAAGAAATTATCTTTAGGTCCTGAATAAAAACCGTTTGGGGCAAATCCAACACGTCATTGAGTACCACTTCATATTTTCAAGCATGGTGATGGCTACATGTCATTAGCAAGAACAAGCATATCCATAAATTCACCTTTCAGCAGAAGAAAAACCTTAAACACAAGGACAAATATACACTGGAGATGCATACCAAGACAATGTTGAATGTTCCCGAGTGGCCTAGTTACAGTTTTAACTTAAATTGGCTTGAATATCTATGACAAGACTTGAAAATGGCTGTCTAGCAATGAGCAACAACCAACTTGACAGAGCTTGAAGAATTACCCAGAGACACTGCTGTATTCTCTGCCAAATGTGATTCTAACATGTATTAACTCAGGTGTGATTGCTTTTTAAAATTAGATTTCAAAAAATAAAATTTCTAAACATGTTTTCACTATGTAATTATGGGGTATTGRGTGTAGATAAGTGAGAGAAAAAAAGAATATTTAATCCTGTTTAAATTCAGGCTGTAACACAACAAAATCAAGGGGTATGAATACTTTCTGAAGGCACTGTAAGTACAATATTTGTTTCTGACTCTTCTCAGACATTAGCTACATGTCCTGAATTATAATATCAATTTGAATAGCCTTTACAAATATTGCGATGTGCAAAATATTTGGTGAGGGCGAAAAGGGCAGAATAAGTACAAGACCTATGCAGAGATTWTTAATTGAGCTGTTGTCTTCCTGTCCAGGAGGTGGCTAAGAGAACCGTCACCAAGACGTTGATGGAGGTGGAGAATGGAGATGATGACGATGACTTCGAGGAGGAGGAACTGAGAGTAAATTATTTCCCTTGAATTGAATCCATAATGGCAATAATTAACTTATCCCAGTCAGGGGAAGTTGGAGCTATTGCCATCTGGTGTTTTTACTATAAAAATAGTTATTTATCACTGTTACGAGTGCCCAGTGTTTCCCCTGCAGTCATTTAGCTGTGGCGTTGCTCCACGGGAAAAGTCATTGACACCTGGCCAAACAAATTAGGAACATGAGAAAAATATTTCTGCCGAGGCGCACTTTAAAGACGCTAGAACAGTCCACATTTTACTTTTCCTCAGCAAACATAACGAGTAATGGATAGAACAACCAGACTACCCCATAGTAGAATGTATTTACCTCGTCGGCTTGCTGTCCGTTCTATGCGAGATAAATATTCCTTTAGAGGTGAATTCAACTAAGGAGTGCCYTAGGGAGGGAAACCTGCATTCTGACAACCGTCAAGGCACAGGGGCAGCAGGTAGCCTAGTGGTTAGAACGTTGGGCCAGTAACCGAAAGGTTGCTGGATCGAATCCCTGAGCTGACAAGGTAAAAATTTGTCGTTCTGCTCCTGAACAAGACAGTTAACCCGCTATTCCCCGATAGGCTGTCATTGTAAATAATATTTTTCTTCTTAACTGACTTGTCTAGTTACATAAATAAACAACAATTCTTGACAATTGCAGGGAAAGCAGAAGTTTTAATGGTCTTTATTAAAAAGAYTGGGATCCCAGCTTTCCATTCCTACTCTATTTTTGCAACTTGTAAATATGTCCAAACTGCACCCTTTTTAAAACCTGGAGTTTTTAGCAGCGGCATGGTTAAGCGTGTTACTACTCAGCAGTTCGCTGTGAGTACATAGGGGAGAGTGGGGCTAAATGTAACACTGGTCAATTGTAGGGTAAGGGGGGGGGGGTTTACCCTAACAGGTAGGCCTACATTATATTCACTGTTTATGCAGCTTTTTTGGGGACATAAAATGTATAAATCGAATGACAACTAGTTAAAAGATCAAATTTGGAATCTGGCTAATGATTAGTCCAATAGGGTAAGTGTCGATGGGTTGAAGCATGGGGTTGCCTATGTATTTATAGTCACTATGCTACATCAGTTAGGCTACAGGTGATAATGCTTTTTAGCCATATGTTATTGGCCTCCTTTCTGGAGGTGGAAATGATATTTTAGATGGTGTCAGCGTKATTTTATTTGTACTCATTTCGGAGCAGAATGTCCGCTTAAATTCGCCAGAACTGAGCTTCCCAGTCCTTCTACATAAAAAACGTGCCTCATGTGTCTATACTAGATTAAGATGGCTGTTTTAATGTAACATCTAGTATTCATTTAGTGGTACATTGTTTTGTCTCACATCTTACCCTTGTTTCCTTCCAGGGAGAAAAGGCCTCTTCCAGGGAATGTTCAATCATGTGAAGAAGTTCCCATAGTTTGTTCTCCTACAAAATCTGCTTCTTTTTCTAGAGCCACTCAAATCTTTTTGTATAATTCTGTGTTGTGTTTTTAATAATTTTTTTWATATTATAAGACAATTTTAAGAGCCTGCCCATATTTTTAACACTCCGTTTTTAACATCCAAGTAATCATGACAAAAAAAAAATGCATTGAGTTTAGGACTGAATTCACTAAGTTAGTTACAGCCCCCCTCCGCCCCAATTATGTTGAGTCAGACAGCTGGAAGTCTTCTGGATTTAAAGAATAATGATTGGTCYTTTACCACATGATCCCACATTCCACTGAATCTACATGAATCAATGAGAGTAGCCCTCGGGACCGGAGGACACTGGCATTAGGCTTGCTGTTGTCCTGTCAGAAAGGACTTRACTGTGTGCATGGGATACGTTTTAACCCTAGACACGTCTGTTGAGAAAAAGCTGGACCTAAACCTAACCAATTGTCTGTTAAAAAAAAAAAGTTTAAATGGATTGTTGAATGTTTTTGGGAGGCATAGTTATCCGTGGTGGRATTTGAATCGATTGCTCATTCGATGAACTTGTCACCATCGAGGCAGCAGGGCGAAAAGGAGTTTGGGGGAGAATGGTCAGCCTGGAATCCGTTGCACACTGAATATCGCTCCTTTTCAATGTTTCATTTCACAACATGATCCTCTGTAGCTCAGTTGGTAGAGTATGGCACTTGCAAAGCTTTCTGGGACCACCTGTACATAAAAAATGTATGCATGCATGACTAAGTCGCTTTGGATTAAAGTCTGCTAAATGGCATTTTATTATTATGAAACTGAGCACTATTCAGTGTGGTTTCCATTACAGGCTCGAGCATATTGGCAGAGTGYATGTGATCTTTGGTTCCTTAAATGTGTAGTAGATTGTAACTGACAGCTGTCGCTTAGCTCATGTACTGGCTTTAGTCTGGCAAATCACAGCAACAGGATGGAAATGCTAGGATTACGTATTCTACTAAATGGATTGGTATATTTTAAAAATGCATTGATGCCTACAATTTTATAATTGGAAATGTTTCAAAATTTCAGCGGAATGTATATTTTTTAACGTAATGAAATATAGATTTAGACTTTGCTCTTTCTCACAATAGTACTTTTATGGTTTGGAGAGAATTACATCAATGGCGACTTAATGAGGCCAAAGATGAGTTACGATAGAACATGGCATGCAATCACTCTTGATCCTATAAAGCAGCGTTTCCCAACTCCAGTCCTTCGAGTACCCCCCCCCAACAGCAAAAAAAATGTGTTTTTCCTCCAGACAAACTCACCTGATTCAACTCATTGAGGGCTTGGTGATTAGTTGATGTTCAATCAGGTGTGTACTGGTATAAACGGTGACTGAACGTTTCCAACCTGTTGTCTTATTCTGATGCTGTTGACATGATAAATCATGAATTTTGTATCTTTTTGAAAATTATGTTTCTCAAGACAAGTAGACTGTAAGAACTACAGTGTGCATATTTTAAATGCGACTACGATTTAATGGTAGGGTTTCTGTTTTAAAACTAAACCAGATGTAACTTTTCTACCTTTTGCACCTACTTGAATGTATGGTCGTGCCTAGAATGAACGGTAGTCGTGCTACTTCAAGTCAGCAATATGAGATGCAATTGGTGAGAATCTGCCTTTTTTTTTCTCATGGAGATCGGGTGCAGTTAGGATTTTCAAAATAGAATTGAAAAAGATTCTAATGGCAATATACCTGAATGCGTGGAGAGGATCTGTTGTCTCGACTCTCGTCCCACACAACTACTTGTTGTAGACAAGTTAAAGGGATAGTAACCCAAAATGACATACAGTTCCTTGTCCATAGACTGCTTACAGGGTAAGGAAACGAATATGTAATTTTGTCATTTTGAGTGACACACCCCTTTATTTATTTTTATAAAGACCTCAGGATTTGAACACTTATAAACCTCGTTGATTTTCCGTTCTTCGTGGCTGGCTGTGCTACAACATCTCAGCGGTTGAAGTAGTTCTACTACTCAAGCAGTGTTATCTCTTAACATGGCTTTGAAATTGGAAGGAAGGAGCAATTGGATTATTGATTTTTTTTTTTTACTTGATCAATAGTCGTGACTATAACAAATAAAAAGAGATGCAATGTTGCTTTGATTTTTTTATAGTTTTAATATTGGCCTGGGAAACATAATTTTTGTATGTCTATTTGATTGCAGTGCTTTGCATTTATTTGAATATTATTTTGATAGGATTATTGTAATTTTTGTTTTTTTCGAGTTCTCTTTAGATGGATCAAGTTTGGGTCTAAAATGGCAGAACTATTTTTTGTGTGTGTTTGACTATAAAGTGTTAATTCTCCCAAAAAATATTTAGCAAAATTAGTGTCTATAGTATAAATGCATAGCTATGCTTCAGGCAGAGCTTTTTGACATTTTTTTTAATGGTCACGGTAACTGAAAAGCATGGAAGTAATGATGCATTTTCCATTGAACTCAAGATTGGATACCCTGGGAATTGCGTATCCACTGCAGACAGGGTATCCAGACTCTCTCTTTTTAACTGTGACGGTCATTTTACTAAGTGTTTTCTATAGGAATTCCACCACCATTACTGGTGATATTTTACTTAGGCTTCTTGACAGCTTTTAGTTTCATGCACTGTTTGGTTTAGACACACCATTACTGTTAGTACACAGTACTACTATTAATGTTAGTCAGTGATGTCAGTATGTATTCACAGTACTGCCAAATTATCAGGTTSTATGTTACAGATGTGTAGCAAGTGAAATGTGAGAGACTACGGTGTTTTTCAGGGCAGGTTTTCAGTGTTCACTCCTTACCACATTAGATGCTGGGATTTATTAAGCCAGTGGAGAAGCTAAGAAATATTGTTAGTAGTACTTTTTACTGTATAGTAGCGGTGGTAAGGACGGACAATGAGGAAATCCAGTTAACACGGGAGAGCATGGTTTAGTCATTTTGAGCCATACTAAACATTGTGAATTGATATTTGGGTCAAATGCGCAGATAAACCGAAACCCTAAACTTTATCACTCTGAGAGGACTGGTAGGGAGGTTGCATGCCAAATGTGTGTTTGTCGTACTGCTATTGATTTATTACATTTACAATTTTGAACTTTTTTTTTTTTTTGTATACATAAATCATAATAAATGTTTTCCATATTAATAGTTTGATTTATTCTGACTCGAGTGCCATATATCAAAGACAAGTACTTAAGTAAYAACACTGCTAACTGGGTTGTATTGTGTCATCGGTCCCACTCTAGGAAGTGTAGTAACGTGGTAATTACTTCAAATCACTGCAGATGCAGTGAAAAGCTTGTGTTTCTGGCTCCAGCAACGTATTATATGTCTAACTGTACAATATAACACACAAATGACCCCACCCCCAAAAAACGAATGGAGAAACAAGAAATTAAGAAATATCACAGCTAGCAATGTCAGCCTGGAATATTAATATGTTGTGTGTGTTTGAACACCGTATGAAATATACAGTACCAAGGTTTGGACACACCTACTCATTCCAGGGTTTTTCTTTATTTTTACTATTTTCTACATTGTAGAATAATAGTGAAGACATCAAAACTATGAAATAACACATGGAATCATATAGTTACCAAAAAAAGGGTTAAACAAATTCAAACATTTGATATTCTTCAAATTAGCCACCCTTTGCACACACTTGGCATTCTCTCACCCAACTTCACCTGGAATGCTTTTCCAACAGTCTTGATGGAGTTCCCACATATGCTGAGCACTTGTCGGCTGTTTTTCCTTCACACTGCGGTCCAACTCATCCCAAACCATCTCAATTGGGTTGAGGTTGGGTGATTGTGGAGGCCAGGTCATCTGATGCAGCACTCCATCACTCTCCTTGGTCAAATAGCCCTTACACAGCCTGGAGGTGTGTTGGGTCATTGTCCTGTTGAAAAACAAATGATAGTCCCACTAAGTGCAAACCAAATGGCATGGTGTATCTCTACAGAATGCTGTGGTAGCTATGCTGGTTAAGTATGCCTTGAATTCTAAGTAAATCACTGACAGTGTCACCAGCAAAGCACCCCCACACAATCAGACCTCCATGCTTCACGGTGGGAACCACACATGTGGAGATCATCTGTTCACCTACTCTGTGACAAAGATACGACGGTTGGAACCAAAAATCTCATATTTGGACTCATCAGACCAAAGGACAGATTTCCACAGGTCTAATGTCCATGGCTTGTGTTTTTTTGGCCCAAGCAAGTCTCTTCTTAATGGTGTCCTTTAGTAATGGTTTCTTTGCAGCAATTTGACCATGAAGGCCTGGTTCACAGTCTCTGAACAGTTGATGTTGAGATGTCTGTTACTTGAACTCTGAAGCATTTGAGCTGCAATTTCTGAGGCTGTTAACMCMAATGAACTTATCCTCTGCACCAGAGGTAACTCTGGGTCTTCCTTTCCTCGTGAGAGCCAGTTTCATCATAGGGCTTGATGGTTTTTGCGACTGCAGTTGAAGAAACTTCGAAAGTTCTTAATTTTCCAGATTGACTGACCTTCATGTCTTAAAGTAATGATGGACTGTCGTTTCTCTTTGTTTATTTGAGCTGTTCTTGCCATAATATGGACTTGGTATTTTACCAAATAGGGCTATCTTCTGTATACCACCCCTACCTTGTCACAACACAACTGAAGGAAAGAAATTCCACAAATTAACTTTTAATTGAAATGCATTCCAGGTGACTGCCTCAAAGTTGGTTGAGAGAATGTCAAGTGTGCAAAGTTGTCAAGGTATACATGTATGGGTGGCTACTTTGAAGAATCTCATATAAAACACATTTTGATTMGTTTAACACTTTTGGTTACTACATGATTCCATATGTTACTTCATAATTTCGATGTCTTCACTATTATTCTACAATGTAGAAATAAAAACCCTTGAATGAGTAGATGTGTCCAAACTTTTGAATGGTACTGTATACATCTGCAACATGTGAAGTGTTGGTTCTTTTATTTATTTAACCTTTTAACTAGGCAAGTCAGTTAAGAACAAATTATTATTTACAATGACGGCCTACCGGGGCAGAACGACAGATTTTTACCTTGTCAGCTCAGGGATTCGATCCAGCAACTTTTCAGTTGCTGGCCCAACGCTCTAACCACTAGGCTACCTGCCCAACGCTCTAACCACTAGGCTACCCTGCCCAACGCACTAACCACTAGGCTACCCTGCCGCCTCCAGTTTGATTAGCTGAAATGAAATATCTCATAAATTGTGTGCACAAATTACTTTACATCCCTGTTAATGAGCATTTATCCTTTTCCAAGATAATCCATCCACCTGACAGGTGTGGCATATCAAGAAGCTGATTAAACAGCATGATCATTACAAAGGTTCACCTTGTGCTGGGGACAATAGAAGGACACTAAAATATGCAGTTTTGTCACACAACACAGATGTCACAAGTTTTGAGGGTGTGTGCAATTTGGCAGGCTGACTGCAGGAATGTCCAACAGAGCTGTTGCCAGAGAACTGAATGTTTATTTRTCTAACATAAGCTGCCTCAAGTCGTTTTAGAGAATTTGACAGTACGCACAACCGGCCTCACAACCACAGACCACATGTAACCATGCCAGCCCAGGATCTCCACATCCAGCTTCTCCAACTTRGGGATCGTCCGGGACCAGCCACCCGGACAGCTGATGAAACAGGAGTATTTATGTATGTACTAAAGCCCTTTTGTTGGGGAAAAACATTGGCCATTCATTTATCCATAAATTAAAGCCTAATTTATTTATTTAAATTGACTGATTTCCTTGTATGAACTGTAACTACGTACAATCGTTAAAATTGTTGCATGTTGCGTTTATATTTTTGTTCAGTATAAGTAGGAAAAGGTATGTACGGCCGTAGTTATGTAGGATTAATGTAATTGTGATATGTAGAGATATTGTAGTACTTTCTATATGACAGCTGCTTCTGTAATACTTGTTATTTTGCAGATATTTGCAATCCATCTCAAATTGAGGTTTACAACTTCAAAAACTATTGTGAATTCATATTTGTCTGTTGCCATACAAGTTGAGCCCACATGACGGCAGTAGACTACAAGCCCATGAGGACCTGTGATTGGCCCAGTTGGAARACCAAAGACACTAGGCCAGCCCACTAAAATGCTAAGACACCTGGCCCGGAGAGTCGACCAGGCTACAGCACTACTGCCAAAGACAGTACAGCATAAGTTTCACACTCATTTTGTCCCGGGGGCCACATTTGCCGGGGGGCCGCACAGAAAATTGGTTATATTTCCTCGCCGTKAAAATTTGAAAAAATTCCATTCATTCCTATGGAGGACTGCTTCTACCGGTGGCTTCAAAGCCTTTCACTACTGGACAGTACATAGCATCAGCAATCAAGGGTTTATACACTGAACAAAAATATAAACACAACATGTAAAATGTTGGTCCCGTGTTTCATTAGCTGGAATAAAAGATCCCAGAAATGTTCCATACGCACAAAATGCTTATTTCTCTCAAATTCTGTGCACAAATTTGTTTACATCCCTGTTAGTGAGCATTTCTCATTTGCTAAGATAATCCATCCACCTGACAGGTGTGGCATATCAAGAAGCTGATTAAACAGCATGATCATTACACAGGTGCACCTTGTGCTGGGCACAATAAAAAGCCACTCAAATGTGCAGTTTTGTCACACAACACAATGCCACAGATCTCTCAAGTTTTAAGGGAGCGTGCAATTGGCATATTGACTGCAGGAATGTCCACCAGAGCTGTTGCCAGAGAATTTAATGTTAATTTCTTTACCATAAGCCGCCTCCTACGTCGTTTTTAGAAAATGTGTCAGTACGTCCAACCAGCTTCACAYCTGCAGACCACGTCTAACCACGCCAGCCCAGGACCTCCACGGCTTCTTCACCTGACAGATCATCTGAGACCAGCCACCTGGACAGCTGATGAATCTGTGGGTTTGCACAACTAAATAATTTCTGCACCAACTGTCAGAAACCGTCTCAGGGAAGCTCATCTGGGTGCTCGTCGTCCTCACCAGTGTCTTGACCTGACTGCAGTTCAGCATCGTAACTGACTTCAGTGGGTAAATGCTCACCTTCAATGGCCACTGGCACACTGGAGAAGTGTGCTCTTCATGGATGAATCCTGTTTTCAACTGTACCGGGTAGATGGCAGACAGCGTGTATGGCGTCGAGTGGGCGAGCGGTTTCCTAAAGTCAACGTTGTGACCAGAGTGCCCTATGGTGGCGTTGGGGTTATGGTATGGGCAGGCATAAACAACGGACAACGAACACAATTTCATTTTAGCGATGGCAATTTGAATGCAGAGATACCGTGACGAGATCCTGAGGCCCATTGTTGTGCCATTCATCTGCTGCCATCACCTCATGTTTCAGCATGATAATGCACAGCCCCATGTCACAAGGATCTGTGCACAATTCCAGGTAGCTGAAAATGTCCCAGTTCTTCCATGGCCTGCATACTCACCAGACATGTGACCCATTGAGCATGTTTGGGATGCTCTGGATTGACGTATACAACAGCGTGTTCTAGTTCCTGCCAATATCCAGCTATGTCTCACAGCCATGGAAGAGGATCGGGACAACATTCCATAGGCCACAATCAACAGCCTGATCAACTCTATGGGAAGGAGATGTGTAGCGCTGCATGAGGCACACTAGATCCTGACTGTTTTTCTGATCCACGCCCCATACTTTTTTTTAAGGTATCTGTGACCAAAAGATGCATATCTGTATTCCCAGTCATGTGAAATCCTTAGATTCGGGCCTAATTTATTTCAATTGACTGATTTCCTTATATAAAATGTAACACAGTAACATCTTTGAAATTGGTGCATGTGCATTTATATTTTTATTCAGTGTAGATATCATGTTATCATGTTTGTCCTCCTTGAGGAGGACAAACAACAACATAGCAACAACATAGCCAGTGTACACTTCTTCAAAAATAGTCTGAATTAATCTAAGATAAATCAAGAAATCTGTATTTAATTTMGACGTTTTTGCAGAGGTCTTAGTCACGCAATTTTACAACTGAAATGTTTGGTGCAGTTATTCTCAAGTGAAAAAATGTGTATGAAAACTAGTGGCGTCTCTGTGAATGACAACAAACACTTAATTGAAGAATCCCACCCATAGTTCCCACTCCTACTAGGAGTACTACTGTTGACCAATCATTGATGAAGGGGCGTAGACTTCAGCCAACGAACGTGACTTGTCTCAAGAAAAAATGTGCTCCTACAGCCCCCCCCCGCCGAACACTAAAACGTGTCAAAATGTGGTCATAATATATACGCAAACTGTTTTGACTGGGAAGCATGTGACATGCTTAATGGTAAGTCCGCCACTGGTTCTAGGGAGTTGGTTAGTTAAACTCATACTCAGAAACAAAGTTAATCGGGTCTAACGGTCATCTAACGGCMCAGGCTGTCAAATCAAAGGCACACTTTTTGACCCAAAAAATTCAGCGTGTCAGTTTGTCACTTTCACGTGGTTGGAGTAAAAACATGTTAAGCTACTTAAGACATTGGCTAGAAACTAGGGTGTGCCTTATAGGTAAACATATTTATATTGTTATATTTACTAAGAAATAAACAATTTTTTTTACACTTCTCTCATTGACTTCTCAAACCCCAGCCTGGTCTGCCAAGTCTGCTTCGCAAGCGTTCCCGGAAGTCTTGTGATGTTGCGCCTCTGGGTTTTACAGACTGTACTACTGCTGTTCCACAGCTGCATCCTGTGTGGAAGTGACTGTGACATCAGGGAGAAGAGGAGTGGAAGGAAAAGGGGATGAAGCGATTCCCATATTGATCAATGTGATACAATCCTTTTCCAAAGCGTCTGGTCTATATCTTAACATTAATAAATGTGAACTCATGGCTGTCAAAGATTGTGTGACACCTTCATGTTATGGTATTCCAGTAAAAGAAGAACTTACATATTTAGGCATAACCATTACAAAGGATCAGAAGTCTAGAGGCTTACTACATTTTAACCCTCTTATTAAAAAAACCCAGAAGAAGCTAAATCAATGGCTACAGAGGGACTTATCTTTAAAAGGTAGAGTCCTAATAACCAAGGCTGAAGGTATCTCTAGACTAACATATGGCGCTCTATCTTTATATCTTGACAGTAAAATAAGCAAGGAGATAGACCAGATGCTTTTCAACTTTCTGTGGAGAAACCGTACCCATTACATTAGGAAAACTATTGTAATGAAAACTTATGAGAATGGTGGGCTGAATTTTTTGGACTTTACTACTTTAAATAATACTTTTAAGATCAATTGGATAAAACAATTCCTAAGAAGACCCACTTCTATCTGGAATTTTATTCCTCATCATGTCTTCTCTACTTTTGGTGGCCTTAACTTCATATTGTTGTGCAATTATAATATTGACAAAGTTCCAGTGAAACTTTCTGCTTTTCATCGGCAGGTTTTCTTGTCATGGTCCTTAATTTATAATCACAATTTTTCTCCACACAGATATTATATATGGAATAATCGGGATATATTGTATAAAAATACTTCTTTGTTTTTAGAATATTGGTTCAGAAATAATATCCTATTGGTGAGCCAACTGGTAAATGCAGAGGGTCTTTTACTCAGTTATAAGGAATTCTTATCACTTTACAAGGTCCCTGTAACACCTAAAGAGTTTGCAATTGTTTTAGACGCCATTCCCTCAGGTGTTGCTCTATTATTCAGGAACGTGTCAAGACCTGACCCTCAGAGCCTACCTTCTATTGACCCTGTTGACTCATCAGTAGGAAAGATTTGTMTCTCTTTTGGTCCATTCAACAACAGAGCGATACGAACCTTGTTTCAGCAGGATGTTGTATCTATACCTTATGTCATGTATTTTTGGAATGGATTTATTGATAATATCTTTTGGAAAAAAGTTTGGATGTTGCCACACACATACCTACTTGTTAACAAAATTAAAGAAGTGTCCTTTAAAATTGTTCATAAATATTATCCTGCCAACCACTATATGAAGAAGTTTAAGGAAAACATCAACTCAAATTGCTCCTTTTGTAATGACCACCAAGAA
This sequence comes from Salvelinus sp. IW2-2015, assembly GCF_002910315.2. Lineage (NCBI taxonomy): Eukaryota > Metazoa > Chordata > Actinopteri > Salmoniformes > Salmonidae > Salvelinus > Salvelinus sp. IW2-2015. Next base: position 41,278,600 of record NC_036856.1, on the reverse strand, counting down.
ACAGTGTTGCATCTTTTTTGGCATTGTATTCATGTAAGAAAACTTTGGCAAGACATCAGTAGATTTATAATTGAACACATTTATGAAGATCTTACACTATTGTGGAGAGATGRACTGCTTGGATTCTTTACCTACGATAGAAATAAGCTGAAACATTTTTATGTAATTAATTTCATTATTCTTTTGGCCAAATTTCATATTCACAAATGTAAATTTACAATCAAAAAAACACATTTTCTTACCCTACAAAAATAAAAAATTGAACTTTATTTTAAGACAATTAAATACTCTACTAACAAAAAAGCTGTTAGAATTGTAAGTGTATGTATGTCCCTTAAGGTCCTTGTGTAATTGTAATGTGATATTGTACCCCCTAGTTCAATTGTCCATTGTATATAATCTATATATATTTGTGTTCCCTCATGTACTTCCTGTATTGATTTGTTGTTAATAAAAATAAAATAAAAATGGGATGAAGGGATGTGGGGTTGGAGGATATCCTCTGGGCTGACAAAATGGGCGTGGCAGATCTTACAACGCCTGGATAAGTATTTTACAGTATCAATTTAACCACATATGTTATATCAGTTTGTCAGTCGCTGACATAGCACGCAACCATTGGTTGACGCATGCTATGTAGCAGCCTAATAGAGATTATAAACTGGGTGGTACAAKCCCTGACTGCTGATTGTCTGACAGTCGTGGTATATCACACCGTATACCACAGGTATGACAAAACATTTATTTTTACTGCTCCAATTATGTTGGTAACTAGTTTCTAATAGCAATAAAGCACCTCCGGGGTTTGTAGTATGTGGCCAATATACCACGGCTAAAGGGCTGTATCCAGGCWCACTGCGTTGCCTCGTGACTAAGAACAGCCCTGACCATATTGGTGGCTACTTTGAAGAATCTCAAATATAAAATATTTTGATTTGTTTAACACTTTTTTTTTTGTTACTTCCATATGTTTTATTTCATAGTTTTGATGTCCTCACTATTATTCTACAATGCTGTAAATAAAGAAAAACCCTTGAATGAGTAGGTGTGGCCAAACTTTTGACTGGTAACTTACTATACGAGTCGTTAGAAAATCKATACATAAATTGTTAGGATCGTAAGAAAAGCCATGCGTGAAATATGAACGTAAACGTGACATGTAATCTGTGAACATATAAACAKCATTTTACGATTACGATCTAAAATGTTAGCCTTGAACAAATCTTGTGTTGCATTTCTGACGTACAATAATACCTTTCAAAGTTTTGGCAGTATCATCTCACAACAACAAAAACATACACCAAACGGCCTGTGAGGAGCGCTACCCGAACAACCTTAACACAGTTTAAAAAAGAAAAACGGAAGTCGGGGAAACCGGAAAGAGACATTCTGCACGTTTTCAAGTTAAAAGTCTCCATTCTCTATTACTCAGTTGAGTTTCCTTCACATTTAGGTAGCAGATGTAATGCATTTGTTTGCCAGCGCAAGTCCAGATAGCACTAGCTGTATTATGCCTACAACAGTGAAGTTTCAGTCTGCTAGGAATAAAATMATGGCCTACCAAAAGGCCTCCTGAGGGGGCTGGGATTAAAAATAAAAACACACATCACGACAAGCGAGACAACACTACATAAAGAGAGACCTAAGACAACAACATAGCATGGCATCAACACATGACAACACAACATGGTAGCAGCACAGAGATTACCAGTTTACAGAGGAGTATAGAGTGCAGTGATGTGTTTTATAAGGAGCATTTGGTGGCTAATCTGATGGCCGAATGGTAAAGAACATCCCCATGCATGTACCAAAATATGACTAATTCAATATTGCACCATCCCATTTCTGGGCTCTGTCTGCAATCATAACCAGTAGCAGGGAAAGGGAGATACCTAGTCAGCTGTACAACTGAATGCATTCAACTGAATCAGAGAGGGGAGGGGGGCTGCCATAATCGACATCAACGTCTTCGGCGCCCGGGGAACAGTAGGTTAACTGCCTTGCTCAGGAACAGAACCACAGATTTTTACCTTGTCACCTCAGGAATTTGATTCAGCAACCTTTCGGTTACTGGCCCAACGCTCTAACCACTAGGCRACCAGGAATAATGAAACATAGAATAATAATCAATGTTTGGTGAATCTATGAATTTATGTATGACCACTGGAGTCTTGGCCACTCAAAATATATATTTTTTGAATATTTTGATATTTATTTAATCACTCAAAATCTTGCAAAATAATATTTTGTAGGAGGGGTTAATATGAATTTAAAATAATGTGACATGATTTATATGAATCGGCTCATGAACATACACTTTGAAATGAACAAGGGAGAGGTTAAACAGTCTGGCATAAGCTTTTCCCTGAACTTTACAATAACTCTGTTGCTGTGGTCTTAGGTAGTCTCCCTYTAGGCTATTCCTTCCATCGCGATACTGCTGCCCAGTTGAAGAGCTTGTGATCTCCATGCAGCACCACAGCACCATGCGCCTTCGGAAAAACATCCCTCAGCCTCAGAAGATGCCTTTCTGGAGGCATGCAGTCATAGTCATTATACCCTAATGTAGGCCTCTTTGCCTGCTAGCCAAGTAAAGTGCAGAGCAGGCGTGATGCGTGTAGTTCGTCATTCCAACATATCTGAACATCTAATTCATCCTTCATTCAGTTCAGTTCAGTTACTATGTCATCCATTCAGTCTTTTGTCTTGATTTGCAATAGGAACTAAATCAAAGAGAATTGAACAGTCTTATCCATATGTTTATTMAAATCCACGTGWGTATTCAAAATGATCTAAATTCTCCAAAGTTCTTTAGCCTATCACTTTAATAATTAAATGTTTAATTTAGTCCTATCCACATATAAAATAGGCCTTCAACTTGTAGGCATTGCAATTTAGGCTATAATTTTGGGTACTGGTGTCTTGTGGACACCAGTACCCAAAACTCTATTTGTGATTTATAACTGATTTTATTATGAGGCTCCCTTTAAAAAGAGACCCTAGCTCACAGGCCGCTAAATATAAATCCTCTGACACCGCCTGGTATAGAGGTACTGGATGGCAGGAAGTTTGGCCCCTCTGTAGTGCCTTGCGGTCGGAYGCCGAGCAGTTGCCATACCAGGCAGTGATGCAACCAGTCAGGATGCTCTCGATGGTGCAACTGTAGAACCTTTTGAGGATCTGAGGACCCATGCCAAATCTTTTCAGTCTTCTGATGGGGAATAGGTTTTGTCGTGCCCTCTTCACAACCGTCTTGGTGTGCTTGGACCATGTTAGTTTGTTGGTGATGTGGACACCAAGGAACTTGAAGCTCAATCTGCTCCACTACAGCCCGCGTCGATGAGAATGGGGTCGTGCTCGGAACCTCCTGTTCCTGCAGTACACAATCATCTCCTTTGTCTTGATCACGTTGAGGGAGAGGTTGTTGCCCTGGCACCACATAAGGCCTACAGTCTGTGCTCCTAAATACTGGAGAAAGTGTGATTCATTAGGTTACATGATCACCACAATAGCCCCACGTGGCTGTAAAAATAAATTATGCAATTATATGGCCATTAAATAACACACAACAGCATGGCATATTTAGCTGGCGGAATAGGCCTAGCCTAAACAATATTTACTTTCTATTTTGCAGCTCAGGCGGTTATTCTAGACAAGGCTCTTCTGTGTCTTTATCATTCTCACACAAGTCATTTGCTAAAGGCCCAAGCCTATACTACATCATCTACTGGTATAACGCCATTATRGAATACAGTTCTAAAACAAGCTCTAGGCTTTTATTTTTGAAATAAAATCGGAAGCTGCAAAGCAACTCTAAGGTCTGGGCTAGAGTTTCTAAAATGTCTAGCTACGTTCAGGTTCATGTCCTTTACTGATGACACATTACTGACAAAAGCTTGTACTCATAAAAAAATATCTTTAACCGAGTAAAGGGAGACAAAGTTAAAAAAAAAATTGAACGTGTAAATGTTCATTCATAGTCATTCACCCATCTGTTCAGAATTATGTTTATTACAGTTCCTCGGTGCTGTCGACTGCACAATGGACAAATTATTKATTCCAGTGATTCTTAAAAATATTAAAAAATCTATAAATGGTATGCACGGCAAGAATGTGGTACAGTACAACTAATAGAAAGTTATAGAAAAAACTTGTAGAAGTGGAGTGTTAACATGTGRGCAGTGGTGTAAAGTACTTCAGTATAAATACTTGAAAGTACTACTTAAGTAGTTTTTTTTAGGTATCTGTACTTTACTTTAGTATTTATATTTTTGACAACTTTTACTTCACTACATTCCTAAAGAAAATAATGTACTTTTTACTCCATACATTATTCCTGAAACCCAAAAGTACTCGTTACATTTAGAACGCTTAAAGGGGTGGGCAATTCCAGTCCTCGAGGGCCTGATTGGTGTCACAGTTTTGACCCAGGCCCAGCTAACACACCTGACTCCAATAATCACCTAATCATGATCTTCAGTTTAGAATGCAATTTGATTAASCAGCTGTGTTTGTTAGGGATGGAGGAAAAGTGTGACACCAATCAGGCCCTCGAGGACTGGAGTTGCCCACCCTGTGAAATTCATGAACTTTTCAAGTTAATATCCCTGGTCATCCCTATTGCCTCTGATCTGGCTGACTCACTAAACACAAATGCTTCGTTTGTAAATGATGTCTGAGTGTTGGAGTGTGCCCCTGGCTATCCGTAAATWWAWAAAAAACAAGAAAATGGTGCGGTCTGGTTTGCTTAATATAAGGAATTTGAAATTATTTATACTTTTACTTAGTATATTTTAGCAATTACATTTACTTTTGATACTTAAGTTTATTTAAAACCAAATACTTTTAGACTTACTCAAGTAGTATTTTACTGGGTGACTTTTACTTGAGTCATTTTTTATTAAGGTATCTTTACTTTTACTGGGGTACTTTTTCCAAAAAAAGTACTTGGGTACTTTTTCCACCACTGCGTGTACGTAGCCTACTTGAAAGCTGTGTTTTCTTCAACCTCCAGACATCACAAGGTTGGAATGCCTAGGTTGTTATCACTGTTTAAAATGACAAAAATGTGAAGCCCCTCAAGTGCCTGGTGATAGTGTGGCCTATTTTGATGAATACCAGAGAGAATAGTGATCATTTCGACAACTTAATTTCAACACCCATGTCATTACAATGTCATCCCTCGAGGTTAGAGCGTTGGGCCKGTAACCGAATGGTTGCCGGTCCAAATGCCAGAGTTTAAAAGGTGGGAAAAAATATATGTTGCTGTGCCCTTGAGCAAGGCATTTAACTTGTCAATGGTGGCCCTGGCCGTGACCCCCCTGCGGGTGTCTCAGGGGGAGTTGGGATATGCAAGAAAGACATTTATATTAAACGCTTGTAACAGGACAAATATAAACCGGCCAGTGCGGCAGGAATCCGGAACCTTTTTCTGCTGCAATTTTGTTTCTTTCGAATTGTATGGGCTGTAGAATTTGATCCTGGTGGTCATGTGATTTTGATCAGCCTAGTTAGCTAACTGATAAAAGTCAACATTTCATTCAGTAGTAGGTACATTTGTCGACTTTGCACAATAAGAGTTAGACTATAACTTATAATAATGCTGTTGGTGTTATCTGACGAACATAAGGAGCACCTGGGGTTTCTGCCAGAGGTGGACTCTGCGGGTAAATATGACTGTTAGCATGACAGCTAGCTAACGTTACCAGCTGTCATTAGATTAACTAAGTCAACGCTAGATTCATTGTGTTTTTTTAAAGTTATTAAACCAGCGAATACAGTGCAACATTCTGAGTTTTGATCCAACATAGATMCATAGGTTGTCATGTCTGTTGTCAAGATGTTATTCTAGCTAACGTTCGCTACTTCCGTCTGCCAGTGCCTTTAACGTTACTGTGCCTGTCCAGAAACAACCTAGCTACCTATACCCCTTGAGTGTATCTGAAATGACGGATGGGTATAGCAAAATGTCAAATTCCACTAGACTATCAGAGAGRAAGGGAGTGATCATATATAAGATTAGGGCTCCCACACGGCAATATTACCATGTTACAGACCGAGTGGACTACCGGTGCGAATTAGRTATCTGCGTCTCCGAACAACGGTGTCAGTGTGTAAACGTAAGACGGACGCCACAAACGTGTTGTCACTGAAAATTACACAGTTGCTGTTTTTATGTGATATGAAAGTAAAGGGAACTGTTTCTATAACCTTACTGCAATTGAGTATCGATTCACGTTTAGATTGAGTATTTGGCTGTTTTGGTTTCCACAGCCAATTCGCCTTGAAACAACATGTAAGGACATTGCACATATCACGCCGCCTAGGGATATAAAAGTTGTGTAGTAATTTAACCTTTTCATTTTTGAAAATAATTTCTCGCTGATATGAAATATACGTTCCTTAGGTTTCAAAAACCGTACCACAAGCGATGCATATTAATATTTAGAGCAAGCGTCGGCCCTGGTCCGAGAAGATACTTTAGTCAATAGGCGCTAACACAATTAGCGTCTATGAATGGGGTACCATAGTCCTTGGACAATACGGAGTAACGTTAGGCTCCTTTGGTCCGTTATTGGGCTAGCCTGGGCAGCCGCTAGTGGGCTTTATGGCCRTACACTTTAATGCCCACTAACTGCTGCCCAGGCTAGTGGTAGGCTAATGGTTATCTGGACAGGAGTCACAGGATCATTGCCACAAGTTTGAGTGGTAATATTTCTTGTTTTTCCCTTATCAGTGGTTGGTGAATTTGGACGAATAGCGGTTGAGTTCCTTCGAAAGGGAACAAACCCTAAGATCTATGAGGGGGCTGCCAGTAAGTATCAGTTTCCAAGCTTACATAATTCTTCCTACCAAACATTTGATCCATGTAAAGCTGTCATTCCATTTCTTTGTTCAAAATGTTTTACATGGTAGACTTGTAGTTAACTAGTTTCCCCTCCTCACTGTGTCCTTCAGGAAAGCTGAGTGTTGACGCAGAGACCGTACAGCATGGTGTGGAGGGACTCATGTACCTTCTCACGGAGAGCTCCAAACTCATGGTGAGTGGGTACCTAGAGCCTGCCCTAAACCCTTCCTACACCTAACACACTGAGTGATGAGAAGTTAGACAGAGGCAGCTCTTACATTGAGGCAGCTCTCGGAAGAGTTCGGAAAAACAGTATTTTTGAGTTTGGAATGAACTGCCATGTTAAGCCTGTTCTCTGCCTTGTGTATGTGTTGCAGATCTCTGAGGTGGACTTTCAGGACTCAGTGCTGGTGCTGGGCTTCACCGAGGAGCTGAACCAGCTGCTGCTGCAGCTCTACCTGGAAAACAGGAAGGAGATCCGACACATCCTCGGTGAACTCACCCCCTCACTGCCACACTACCACAACCTGGAGTGGAGGCTGGACGTGCAGGTACTGTGTTGTTRGTTTGTTTCCTCTCTGTCAGTCTCTCTGTTGGCCTGTCTGTGTGTGCTTTTTTGTGTGTGCTGGGTTGCTAAGTCTGCGGTTTCCCTGCCAAATTGGGATACTTTGACAACGATGTCGCGGGTGAAAATGTATTGGTTGTGGGTTTTTGGCCTACTTCTAAGTTGCACCAGTCAATCACAATTGCTGATCAGTTGTTAGAATGCATTAGATTGARGGTAACAGTCAGTCAGATTAGGCTACAGGGTGGGAAAAAACAATGTCTGTTGTTGACAAGCATATTCAGTTCATATCTATATTATTAATARTTAATTCAGTGATTGAAAGTATGACCCCATCCTCAGTAGCCTATTTCAGCAGGCTATTGGGAAACACTTAACTCAAAATCGCCTCACTATTCATGTTCCGGGTAGCCTCTGAGAATAACATTGAGGCTTACACYGTGACTGAYTTCATCAGGAAGTGTATAGGGGATGTTGTTCCCACTGTGACCATTAAAATCTACCCAAACCAGAAACTATGGATAGATGGCAGCATTCACGCAAAACTGAAAACATGAATCACTGCATTTAACCATGGCAAGGTGACTGGGAATATGGTTGAATACAAACAATGTAGTCATGAAGCAAGTGGGGACAGCAGACTGGGATAGGGAGAGATTGAATATGTCCGTAAACACACCAGCCAGCTGGTCTGCGCATGCTCTGAGGACGCGGCTAGGGATGCCGTCTGGGCCGGCAGCCTTGCGAGGGTTAACACGTTTTAAATGTATATGGCAGGGTCTACAGACAATCACGGACTACAAAAGGAATACAGCTACTTCGCGGACACTGACATCTTGCTTCCGAACAAGCTAAACACCTTCTTCGTCCGCTTTGAGGATAACACAGTGCCACCGGCGCTGCCCGCTAACTGTGGGCTCTCCTTCTCTGTGGCCGACGTGAGTAAGATATTTAAACATGTTAACCCTCGCAAGGCTGCCGGCCCAGACGACATCCCTAGCCGCATCCTCAGAGCATGCGCAGACCAGCTGGCTGGTGTGTTTATGGACATATTCAATCAACCTTATCCCAGTCTGCGATCACCACTTGCTTCAAGATGTCCACCATTGTTCCTGTACCCAAGAAAGCAAAGGTAACTGAACTAAATGACCAACGCCCCATAGCACTCACTTCTGTCATCATGAAGTACTTTGAGAGACTAGTCAAGGATCATATCACCTCCACCTTACCTGACACCCTAGACCCACTTTAATTTGTTTACCGCCCCAATAGATCCACGACTACGCAATCGCCTGCACACAGCCCTATCCCATCTGGACAAGAGGAATACCTATGTAAGAATGTTGTTAATTGACTATAGCTCAGTCTTCACCATAGTAGCCTCCAAGCTCATCATTAAGGACTTCCTGATGGGCCGCCCACCAGGTGGTGAAGGTAGGAAACAACACCTCCACTTCACTGATCCTCAACACTGGGGCACAACAAGGATGCGTGCTCAGCCCCCTCCTGTACTCCCTGTTCACACATGACTGGTGGCCACACGCCCCCTAACTCAATCATTTAGTTTCCAGGTGACACAACAGTAGTAGGCTTGATTACCAACAACAACGAGACTGCATACAGGGAGAAGGTGAAGGCCCTGGGAGTGTGGTGCCAGGAAAATAACATCTCACTCAATGTCAACAAAACAAAGGAGATGATCGTGGACTTTAGGAAARGGCAGAGGGATCACCACCCATCCATATGGACGGGACCGCAGTGGAGAAGGTGGAAAGTTCTACGTTCCTCGGCGTACACATCACTGACGATCTGAAATGGTCCACCCACACAGACAGTGTGGTGAAGAAATTCGCTTTGGCCCCTAAGACCCTCAAACTTTAACAGATGCACAATTGAGAGCATCCTGTCGGGCTGCATCAACGCCTGGTACGGCAACTGCACCGCCCGCAACCGCAGGGTTCTCCAAAGGGTGGTACGGTCATCCCAACACATCACCGGGGGCACACTGCCGGCCCTCCTGGACACCTACAGCACCCGATGTCACAGGAAAGCCAAAAAGATCATCAAGGACGGCAACCACCTGAGCCYCGGCCTGTTCATCTCGCTACCATCCAGAAGGCGAGGTCAGTACAGGTGCATCAAAGCTGGGACCGAGAGACTGAAAAACAGCTTCTATCTCAAGGCCATCAGACTGTTAATTAGCCATCACTAGCCGGCTACCACCCGGTTACTCAACCCTGCACCTTAGAGGTTGCTGCCCTATATATACATATACATAGACATATACAGTACCAGTCAAAAGTTTGTGGACACAGCTACTCATTCAAGGGTTTTTCTTTATTTTTACTATTTTCTACATTGTAGAATAATAGTGAAGACATCGAAACTATGAAATAACACACATGAATCATGTAGTAACCAGAAAAGTGTTAAARGATTTTAGATTCTTCGAAGTAGCCACCCTTTGCCTTAATGACAGCTTTGCACACGCTTTGCTCGTCCTAATAATTATATATTTTTAATTCCATTCTTTTACTTTTAGGTTTGTATATTGTTGTGAATTGTTAGATACTACTGCACTGTTGGAGCTAGGAACACAAGCATTTCACTACACCCGCAATAACATCTGCTAAATATGTGTATGCAATCAAATTTTGATTTGATAAATTATTCTGTCAATTTGAACTAAGCAAGCTGCTAAATSGTTTAGCCTACATCTTGCCTAGGCTACTGTAGGCTATCTGAAATTAGATGTKGTTTTATCAGGGGCTATAGTCTGCCTGCATCTCGTTAAGCAAACCATGGCAAGGGTGAATTACTATCATAAACCTAGATTTTAGTCTGTAGTCTATGCCTATTGAAACGACAAGTCAATCTCGCAGAAAGGCCATTTTTATACATTTATTTAATTATATATATATATACATCAGGCACAATTACCAGAAAATAGCTTAACATTCGTTTTTTGGAAGTTCGTTCAAGTGTTTCTTGTGCAGAGGTTTTGAGGTCCTCTGTCCAACTCACTCAATCTCTTGTTGGATTTATCTGTAGTTATGCACATGTGGAAAAGAGATTTATTTACAATTATAAACCGGGCTCGAGGCCGTAATGCTGATTGGCTGAAAGCCGTGTTATATAAGACTATATACCATGGGTATGACACCATTTTTACTGTTCTAATTACATTGGTAACTAGTTTATAATAGCAATATTGCAACTCAGGGGTTTGTGGTATATGGCCAATATACCAAGGCTAAGGGCTGTGTTCTTGCGACATATTCAAATTCCTTTATTACGTCACCTCCTAGCTTGCAATAATTTTGATGAAAACCAAATGTTGCTTCTAACGTCATTACAAGTTACGTCGATATTCCTGCTTAATTGGCTTGATAATGTCATGGAAAAAGGGTTTATTGAACAAATGTGGCGATTCCACTTGCTGCAATTTTTTGGGGGAGAGGGGCTAGTTAGACCTGGCAACCGTGTCTGAGTGAGTGGAGCCTTTCTGTGTTTCTCTCTTTGATGGTACATCAATTCAGTTTGTAAAAAAAAGTCCCCCTCCCATCTCTCTCCACTAGCTGGCCAGTCGTGCCCTCCGGCAGCAGGTTAAGCCTACAGTGACTATGAAGCTGCACCTGGAGGAGAGTGGAGGAGATAAGAGCGCTAAGGTACTACAGACTGACCCTGCCACCCTGATGCACCTCATCCAGGAGCTGGAGAAAGCCCTAGCTGAGCTCAAGACCACCCATTGCCGCAGGATCCTACGCAACATCAAATAGGGTCCCCCGACTGAGACAACTATTGTCGGTTATTGAACTGGGACATCATTGATCTGGACACGTGCAACATCAAATAGAGTCCTTTGGACACAGATTCCTGTGCAACATCAAACAGGGTTCTATTCCTTGACCCCGGAACCCTATGTAAGAGCAAATGGGGTCCCCTCTGACATTTAAATTATTTCTCAACTTTGAATTGAGCACTGCCAGCAGAGGGCGCTACAGCTTCCCCTGCATCAGGAATAGCAGGGATAGGAGATGGGCCGCTATCACATAGGATAAAAATTTGTTGCCTGAAGTGCTTATGTCTCCTTGTCTCTTTTTTTACTTTATCTGTTTGGATCAAGACCCGTAGCCACAGAGTGTCTCAGAGTAGGAGGGCTGATCTAGGATCAGTTTAGCCTTTTTAGATCATAATGAATCAGATTTATATGGACAGATCCTAGATCAGCTGTCACCTACTCGGAGACGCGTTGTGGACACAGGCCCTGAGAGAGCTGATCAGGATAAGTGAAATAAAAATGTCAGAGGCCACCTGGGGTATGATATCACCTATGCCGTTTTATTCCGATCAGGGAGGGAGATGAGGCCACACACACTAAGGTGTTGAGATGTAAACACGTAAAGGCACTGCAATTCTAATTCACTTAGCTAATGGCTATCACAATAACCAGATCAGAATTAGGTGGGAGGGTATTTTGGACATTTCTAATGTGGTATTTTGAGGTTAACTGATGGATATTTTCTAAACTTGTGGAGAAACAGCACTTGGCAAAAGCCCTCAGTCGTAATCAWACAGTGCTTTTTGCATTCATCTTCTTTTGATCATTGAATTTGTTCACCTTCAAATGTAAAAGTATTAATTGTATTTTATATATCACGTTTTTGTGCTAACATTTTTTTMGGGGGGGGTAGCCTTGATTCTCTTCACGGACCAATTGACCCTTTGCTAAGCCCTGCCCCAGAATTTTGGGCAACCAATCGCATCGCTCCAATGGATAGCAACTGTCGTCATGTCCGACTCGGACGAGCTCCCGTTTAAATCACAAAATCCAGTGAGGACTATGAAATCCAGTGAGGACTATGAAATCCAGTGAGGACTATGAAATCCAGTGAGGACTATGGCAAAAACAGTTTCTTTAAAAACAACATTTAGCCTAAATGGCTAAATAACTGAACAGTGCAGCAGGAGTACTTGATACTGTGATTCCTGAAATGCAGAACTTGTTGGAGTATTTTTCAAATCTGAAATGATACTTTTGTTACATTTTTTGCTAGCTCAGCTGGGTAGCAAGCTCTGTCTCATTGGTCACAAATGTTGCTGATGCTAGCTAGCTACTTAATATAACTTGTTTTCTCAATGTATGTTAGCTAGCTAAGTTAGCAATGTTATGAATACAACTCCTATCTGGTATCGACATCAGGATATGATTTGAAATCAGGATATGATTTGAAAGCGCTAGTTGGCTCCAAAGGGGGTTATAGTTTTTGACTGCATGCTGACAGTGAATTCAAGAGCCTTTCAGTGGCTAGCTGCACTACAAACACAATTTTATCAGGTTCCCAGGAAGCAATTGTAATGATAGTCCACTACAACATATCCAAGAGTTTCCTGATTTAGCAAAGGTTTATTTTCATTATGTATTAGAAAACACAGTTTGAGATCGTTGTGAGGGGATGTCGCCAGTGGTTGAATTGGGCAGCACTGGAAAATGTTTTCCGACGTTGCAACAGGAACCAAGGAGGGGGGCGGGCGGTAGCGAAGGGTCAATTATGGAGGAAGATGAGACGGTGAGAGAACACCGCGCTGTACAATGTAGAGGATTCAGAATGTGCTCTTTCTTGTTATACATCAATTGTTAATTTTTTTGTTTTGTTTTACTTCTGCATGTCTGACTAATGTATTCTTCCAAGATTTCTGATGATTTTTTTGAGTGGCTGAATGTTACTTTGAATTTTATAAAGCGAAGAAGTTAAAATGTTTACCTGCGACTGTTTCTTGAGCAACAGAGAACACTTTAGATATTGTCGTCTATTCATTTTTCAAAGACTGATGAAGTCAGGTTTTCGTGAGTTKATTTTTGGGCAAGAATGTATTGTGAACACATGCCTGTTCATTGGTTTATAATAGTATTACTTCTCAAATAGGGAATGATTACACATAAATACCTCCATCAMGAAACTACTAAACAAAACAGCTACTTAGTCCTATTTGCTCCTGTTTTTATTTTGATGTATGTTATCGGTAAACCACCACTCTCAACACTATTAGCAAAACGAAAGCAGAGACTTGACTGAGAACTAATTCAACTCCTAAGGCAGTCTTAAGACACAGTAGGCCGGAGAATATAGTAGCTGGAAATGAACCTTTGCGGGGGTTGCCCGGCCCGGCCCTATTCCTTATTACAGTACCTATCCCTCCTATGAAGGTCATACGGAATGGAATTCTAGCTGGGGGAAGGAACTAGGGGAGAAATAGAACCGGGCCAATATGGTGGCTGGAAAGTTACTGTAACTGTCTTGGCTCCAGACCATACCAGATAGAATTTGCCTCCAGGCACTGATCTCGGATCAGCTTACCCTCCCTTGCAATGTAGGGGAAATATTGAATTTGGCCTATATTACTATAGCCCATAGAAACGCACCAAATAAGACATTCAGACATTTTAAAAAGACAGTAAAAAAATAAGGAATAAGGTTTTGAAGTGTCTGTCCTATAACTAGGAGATATAAGAAAGCTCAGGAATTATTTATATTTAACCTTTAACTGGGCAAGGCGGTTAAGAACAAATTCTTATTTACAATGACAGCCTAAGAACAGTAGGTTAACTGCCTTGTTCAGGGGCAGAACGACAGATTTTTACCTTGTCAGCTCGGGGATTCGATCTAGCAACCTTTTGGTTACTGGCCCAACACTCTAACCACTAGGATACCAGCTGCCCTGAAATTATACAGTYCCATTCAARAGTTTGGACACACCTACTTCTTCAAGGGTTTTTCTTTTGCTATTTTCTACATTGTAGAATAATAGGGAAGATATKAAAACTATGAAATAACACAAATGGAATCATATAGTAACCAAAATAGTGTTAAACAAATCTAKATATTTTATTCCTCAAAGTATCCACCCTTTGCCTTGACAGCTTTGCACACTCTTGGCATTCTCTCAACCAGCTTCACCTGGAATGCTTTTCCAACAGTCTTGAAGGAGTTCCCACATATGCTGAGCACTTGTCTGCTTTCCTTCACACTGCAGTCCAACTCATCCCAAACCATCTCAATTGAGTTYAGGTTGGGTGATTGTGCAGGCCAGGTCATCTGATGCAGCACTCCATCACCACCTRCTRGGTCAAWTAGCCCTTACACAGCCTGGAGGTGTTAGGGTTGTTGTCCTGTTGGAAGGTGAACATTCGCCCCAGTCTGTGATCTTAAGCGCTCTGGAGCAGGTTCTCTCTGCTCCGTTCATCTTTCCTTCGATCCTGACTAGTCTCCCAGTCCGTGCCACTGAAAAACATCCCCACAGCATGATGCAGCTACCACCATGCTTCACCATATGGATGGTACCAGGTTTCCTCTAGACGTGACACTTGGCATTCAGGCAAAAAAGTTTAATCTTGGTTTCATCAGACCAGAGAATCTTGTTTCTCATGGTCTCAGAGTCCTTTAGGTGCCTTTTGTCAAACTCCATGTGGGCTGTCATGTGCCTTTTACTGAGGAGTGACTTCCATCTGGCCACTACCATGAAGGCCTGATTGGTCAGGCCATCGGTTCAGAGTGATCATTGGGTTCTTGGTCACCCCCCGTTTGCTCAGTTTGGCCGAGCGGCCAGCTCTAGGAAGAGTCTTGGTGGTTACAAACTTATTTAATTTAAGAATGGTGGAGGCCACTGTGTTCTTGGGGACCTTCAAAGCTGCAGAAATGTTTTGGTACCCTTCCCCAGATCTGTGCCTCGACACTATCCTGTCTCGGAGCTCTACGGACAATTCCTTCGACCTCATGGCTTGGTTTTTGCTCTGACATCCACTGTCAACTGTGGGACCTTATKTAGACAGGTGTGTGCCTTTCCAAATCATGTCCAATCAATTGAATTTACTACAGGTGAACTCTAGTCAAGTTGTAGAAATATCAAGGATGATCAATGGAAACAGGATGCACCTGAGCTCAATTTCGACTCTCATAGCAAAGGGTCTGAATACTTAAGCAAAAAATGTATTTTTTAAATTTATTTCCAATAAATTTGATAACTTTTTTTTTTCATTTTTTTTTCACTTTGTCATTATGGGGTATTGTGTTTAGATTTAGGAAAAACATTTATTTAATCCGTTTTAGAATAAGGCTGAAACGTAACAACGTGGAAAAAGTCCAAGAGGTCTGAATACTTTCTGAATGCCGTGTTCCAAACAACTGGGAACTCTGGGAACTACGAGGTTAAATCACGACGTCGGTGATCTTCACGTCGGAAAGTCGGAGCTCTAGAAAGAGGCTCAAGTTTGGATGWCTGTTCAAACCAATTTAGTTTTTCTTTCCAGTCTGAGCAATATTTTTTCCCGTGTTTCCAGTTGTTTTGAACGCACTGAAGTCGGAAGTCGCCGAGCTCCCAGTTGTTCAATAACACAGGTGCTTCCTGTGTGTAATCACGTCAACTTACTGCACTTCCTGGACCCATCTTCACAGTTCAGACCCTAATGCGCTATTTGAGGTTGAATACTAAAATCAAGTTATTGTATCATAAAAGAAAACAGATGTGTATAAGAAAATGTTTAGATCAGTCGAATGTAGTCATTCAGAAAGCCTTTATAAATAACATATTACATACCAGTACAATGTAACAATAATACATGCTTAATACATGCTTGTAATCAACTTATGATCATTGTTAATATAGAAGATTGTGCTAATTACAGGCATAACACAAACAACTTAAACACACCACCAAGACTAACTAAAATTCCTCTTATCAAATATCAGATTTTATTTMACCTTTTATTTAACTAGGCAAGTCAGTTAAGAACAAATTCTTATTTACAATGATGGCCTACCCCGGCCAAACCCGGACGACGCTGGGACAATTGTGCGCCGCCCTATGGGACTCCCAATCACGGCCAGTTGTGATACAGCCTGGATTCGAACCAGGGTGTCTGTAGTGACACCTCTAGCACTGAGATGCAGTGCCTTAGACTGCTGCGCCACTCGGGAGCACCCGAGTAAGTATGCCCTGACTGTATCCCATAGATCTGCCTCTTACCCCCCAGACTATTGAGGGGGCTGCTGTAGAGTTCAGGGGTCAGGATAGATCCAGTGACAGGTGGGTTTCTCAGGGTACGGGTTGGGTGGAGGTGTGTATGGAGGGGCAAGGGGTTCTGTGTCAGATATCTGCTGAACTTCTGGCAAAGTCAACTGTTCTCAGAGACAGATGCACATCGCCAGAGAGCTTACCTCAGCGACAGTCAGAGCCGTGTGTGTGTGTGTGTGTGTGTGTGTGTGTGGGCTGTGTGTGTGTGGGTGTGTGTGTGTGTGTGTGTGTGTGTGTGTAAATCAGAATCGCAGACACAGCTAAAAAACGAGAATGAGTACTGTGGGATGGATTCATCCTAATCCATTAAAGATACTGTCAAGCTGTTTCCAGATTTTTATAAAATATGACCTATAATAACACTTGTAATTACTACTTTTTGGAAGGAACAGTATGTTACAAGCAGCTTTTCTGTGTTGGAATGGTGTGGGCGTATACCGGTCATAAAATAATATTCACACGACTAGACCGTTGCTGATTGTCCAGTACAGTCAATGAGGCAGGATGAAATCAGTCTCTATGAGAAAATAGCACACATTTTTTTAAACTGTCTGAGATACAAGTTTGAGATGGGATTTTTTWAAAGTTTATTTTTATTAAATGTTTTATTTATGCTTTGGAAACAAATACGAGTATAAGACGAGTCAACAACATTATTTGGGTATGAGTTAACAGAGTATGAACTTTAATGAGAAACTGACTCTTACATAATAATTCTAATTCTTTATTGACCTTCAATTCAAATGATGTCTCCACTATGGATGTAGTCGATGTTATGTGGTTGAATATGATCCCTGTTCACTGACTGCCCCTCCATTTGATCGGGGCTTTTCCTGGCATGCCAGACAGCTTGGGGTTTGGGCTTTGGTTGGGCATGCAATGTTACCCAAATGTTACATCAGGATGACTGGTGGGTTGTGGTTGTGCCTACTGGGTCAGGCTGTATTATTATGTTTACCTTTATTTAACCAGGCAAGTCAGTTAAGAACAAATTCTTATTTCCAATGACAGCCTAGGAACAGTGGGGCAGAACAACAGATTTTTACCTTGTCAGCTCGGAGATTCGATCTTGCAACCTTTCGGTTACTAGTRCAATGCTCTAACTACTAGGSTACCCGCCACCCTAAGAGTACAAGTATGTATAAGTTCTGTGGCTATAAAAAAAATATACATTTGATTTATTTTGTGGGACACATCAACCTTCTGCACCCTATAGTCAACCATACATAGTCTACCTCTCGACCAAAAAGCTTCCAATCCAGAGAAAATCATTGACTTTTTGGTCTCAGAAGATTCTACTGTACTCTAGAAGATTCTACTGTACTCTAGAAGATTCTACTGTACTGTTGAGGATTCTACTGTACTCTAGAAAATTATACTGTACGCTTGAGGATTCTACTGTACTGTTGAGGATTCTACTGTACTCTTGAGGATTCTACTGTACTGTTGAGGATTCTACTGTACTGTTGAGGATTCTACTGTACTCTAGAAGATTCTACTCTACGCTTGAAGATTCTACTGTACGCTTGAAGATTCTACTGTACCAGAAGATTCTACTGTACTGTGAGGATTCTACTCTACTCTTGAAGATTTCTACTGTACCAGAAGATTCTACTGTACTCTTGAAGAGTATACTGTACTGTTATAGATTCTACTGTACTCTTGAAGATTCTACTGTACTTGAAGATTCTACTGTACTGTTATAGATTCTACTGTACTCTTGAAGAGTATACTGTATTGTATTAGATTCTACTGTACTCTTGAAGATTATACTGTACTGTTATAGATTCTACTGTACTCTTGAAGATTATACTGTACTCTAGAAATTATACTGTACTGTTATAGATTCTACTGTACTCTTGAAGATTATACTGTACTCTAGAAATTCTACTTTACTGTATAGATTCTACTGTACTCTTGAAGATTATACTGTACTGTTATAGATTCTACTGTACTCTTGAAGATTCTACTGTACTCTTGAAGATTTCACTGTACTGTTATAATTCTACTGTACTCTTGAAGAGTATACTGTACTGTTATAGATTCTACTGTACTCTTGAAAGATTATACTGTTGAGGATTCTACTGTCCTCTTGAGGATTCTACTGTACTCCTAGAAGATTCTACGTACTGTTGAAGATTATACTGTTGAGGATTCTACTGTACTCTTGAGGATTCTACTGTACTCTAGAAGATTACTGTACTCTAGAAGATTATACTGTACTCTTGAGGATTCTACTGTACTCTTGAGGATTCTACTGTACTCTTGAGGATTCTACTGTACTCTAGAAGATTATACTGTACTGTTGTAGGTGCACTACTTCTTTGACATGATGGGTTGGTGGTCTGAGGCCGGAAACGGACCAGTGAACCCAGACCACCCCCCAGCCGGCCAAGGCCAGCCAGACTGAGGAGTGCATGGCTGCTGGTAGGTACATTGTTGAGGACAGAGTAATTGTCCATCAAAGGATTGGTTTACAGGGTGGCACACGCCATCTCTTAGCATTTGACATTACAAAGGACAGCTGCACCCTCTGTGGAGTACAAGGGCTTCTGGTTACTTTTATCGTGGCCCGTGTTACAGTTTCACACAGTGGTTAAAGGCCTGAAGGGCCACCAACTGGGCAGCATATAGGAATCTATTCTAAAAAGTAAACAAACAAAACATTATCCATTTATCATAATTATGAACATGGAGCATAATTTAGCCCACTAAACAGAGATTTAACCTGCTGCGTTCCAATACCCTTATGTTGATCTTTTTTTAATCAATTGAGCCAAAGGCTATATGCCCTGTGTACCACATTAGTGTATATTTTTTATTAAAAAAAAACACATTGGATAAAATTCACCTCAAATAAAAATAAAAAAACATTGGCTAAAATTCAACTAGATAAAACTTTTTTGGGGATAAAAATTCACCTAGATAATAAAAAAAAACACGTGTTGATAACATTCACCATGAGTGCAATGTGTTGACATAGTAATGAAACGTTTGCAAACACAATGTATTTGTCATTTTATCAAATACAGGCCACTCACCACACTATAGACTGGACCACTAAAGAATAGGTGGGATTGAAAATTCACAAAAGAAAAAGTCGTGTATCTGACTGGCGTGGGAGGGCTTATCATTCATGCTACTATATATGGGGAATAATGAGAAACCTACTTCGAAGAGATCACTGCATAGTTTATGTTTACTCGGGCAAAATCACAGAGAAACATTTATTTCAAGTCAAAGTATCTAGGACGGGCACCAAGCGCTCAAATTTCAAATGGTTATTCAACAGATGGGTAGGCTAAGTTTTCACACCCACACTGGGGGTGTTGTGTGACAATCAGTTAGGCTACATTCAAAACGATTTCACGGCTGTTCTTTTTCACCAAAAAAGTAATTATCTTCTACAGAACATTCAAAACACATACATCCAGTCGACATCTTCGTCTCCGGACAGTTTTAGATTAACTTACTTAATCTACTTAAATGGTTATATTCAGTAAATAACTAGTTTAGAGCAGAACACGGACCGTCTCCAAACGGAAATAAGCAGCTGTGATTTATTGCAAAAACCATCTCGCAACAACTCTATTCCGCAACTTTGTGGCGTTGAGTTTAACTATTTCAACATTTGCGTCATTGTTACACCCGCCATCAATATTTCAGTCAGTTGAGAGATATTTGTTTAGTAATCCTGAAGCTGTGCTACCCCTCTAGCGCCGGAGGTCATGCATAATTCATGAGCGACTGCTGACACAGGCGTCGTAGAAAGTTGAGTTTACAAACTTTGGACAGGAGCGGAGTCCGGGCAGGAGTAACAAGAGCTATCGAACTGGCCGGAGCGAAGGGAAAGTAGCTACATTTCAATTTACTTTTCTCAAGTAGGGACACATTTTATTGTTCTCTATCGTACTCTTAAGAATAGTTTTATTGCGAGTTTGACTGCAGAAAGGTGAACTATTTTTGTCCACACAGAGGGTTCATAAAAGTTTGCCTGAGAGTAGCCTAGGCCTACTTCAGAAGGCTAAACTTTAAATCGTTTTTATATTTTCTGTATTGCTCTAACTTTTACACTAAGACAAAATGAGCAACCCACTTCAGCCAATGCCAGGACAACAAGTTATCCATGTCGCGCAGGACTCGGATACGGATCTCGAGGCGCTTTTTAATTCGGTTATGAACCCGAAACCCAGTTCATGGAGGAAAAAAATGTTACCCGACTCTTTTTTCAAGGAGCCAGATTCTGGATCTCACTCCCGACAGTCGAGCACTGATTCGGGCAGTCACCCGCCCAGCTCACCGTACAACACGTACGGTCACATTCCTCGCCCGCGACTTTACAGATTGGATTGGGGGCCAACCCAACTCCAAGCCCGGTACATCACTCGCACTCCGCCACCAGTCTTTCGATGTTGCCGAAGCTGCCGCTGCCCCCTGGATGGAGATGGCCTACACGTCCAACGGACAGAAGTACTTTCTCAAGAAGTTTTTTGTTGTTGTTGTTGTTGTTGTTTATTCCACAGAAAACACACACGGTAAAGTCCCCAGTCCTTTAAACAAAAAACAACAACTCCATAATCCTTAAAGCACCACAGATCTGAAGTTCAGTCAGTGTAAAACTCACTTCAGATGACATTGGTTCATCTGAAATGATAGACGTATAAAGTGGACTGTGAAAAATCAGCGTAAACAGCAAAAGCTTCAGATCACTGTGCTGAACGATTGGCCCCTTTGAAACACCTATGTGGCAAACTTGACAGAATACACTATGTTTGTCTTTGTTTGGCTCTGATCAGCTAAAACCTTATAATGCCATCCCCTTATTCACACAGGTCTAACCTAATACGTAACGGCCTGTAGCTGCCTCAAGTCATTTCTGTTAGCCGTACCTGTCGTGCTTGCAGTGGCCCCCTAGTGTCTCTGTCAAACTTTTCACACAGGTTGAATGTTTTTGTTTCAAATGGATTAATCCATTCCCATAATTATTCAATGTTTTGTGCTAGGCCATATAATAACATGAAAACCTCTGAATACACTCAAAAAAAGTTTTCCCATTTCAGTAAGGGACGTATCTCCATGGGCAACGTGATAACAGACCACCTCTAGTCTAGTGTGTTATGCAACACAGCAGTGAAGTTGTCTTTGGTTTCGTTCTCTAGCCCCAGCCGGTTAAACCACAATGGCTGTATCTTCTGTTTCTTATCCTCACCATGCACAGGGACAAGACACTGAGGTGTCACGCTGACCTTTCACCTCTCACCTCAGCACATGCCCACGGTGTACTAAAGTGTGTGTGTGTGACTGAAAATATCAGTATTTAAATCAATGAAGAGGCTCTGTTCTGTCACCTGTTTTAAACACACACACCTACCTGTGATCACCTTGATAAGAAAGGGATTACCTATCAGTGCTGCTGGCTCGTATCTCCCTATCTCTCCTGATGGAGACACTGTCAGTGCTGCTGGCTCGTATCTCCCTATCTCTCTGATGGAGACACCGTCAGTGCTGCTGGCTCGTATCTCCCTATCTCTCCTGATGGAGACACCGTCAGTGCTGCTGGCTCGTATCTCCCTATCTCTCTGATGGAGACACCGTCAGTGCTGCTGGCTCGTATCTCCCTATCTCTCCTGATGGAGACACCGTCAGTGCTGGGTGGCTCGTATCTCCCTATCTCTCCTGATGGAGACACCGTCAGTGCTGTGGCTCGTATCTCCTATCTCTCCTGATGAGAACACCGTCAGTGCTGCTGGCTCGTATCTCCCTATCTCTCCTGATGGAGACACCGTCAGTGCTGCGGCTCGTATCTCCTATCTCTCCTGATGGAGACACCGTCAGTGCTGCTGGCTCGTATCTTCCTATCTCTCCTGATGGAGACACTGTCAGTGCTGCTGGCTCGTATCTCCCTATCTCTCCTGATGGAGACACTGTCAGTGCTGCTGGCTCGTATCTCCCTATCTCTCCTGATGGAGACACTGTCAGTGCTGCTGGCTCGTATCTCCCTATCTCTCCTGATGGAGACACTGTCAGACTCAATGCTAATGAGTGTTGCGACTCTTGACTCTGTGAAGAACGAGACGAACAGGCAGACCCATTCTTCCCTGGCCCTGGGGTCACCATGGCTACCTGACTCAAGGCAGAAGTGTGTGTGTGTGTGTGTGTGTGTGTGTGTGTGTGTGGTAGGGGTCAGCTCAGCAGGGTGTCCTCCAAAAGGGCAGTAATTATAGAAGGTGTGAGAAAACACACCCTGGTTTACTCTCCATTCAGCCTCAGGGCAGCAGAGGGCCCCTCTGCTAAAACATACACATTCACTTCACACACCCTTTTTCACACACTGAGCCTCTGTTCCCTGATTACTCAACAGTACAGTATCAACAGCCCGATGCCCATTGCCTCCAAAAGTAACCGGTATCCGTTTTAACATCAGTTTAAAGGGATACTTGGGGAGTGCCTTTATCTACTTCACCAGAGTGGGATGAACTAGTACAGGGCAAGGCAACCCTGGTCCTGGAGTGACGCAGACAATCACTGAACTGATTCATTAGCTCAGTTGATCGGGCATGGTGCCTAGTTGGAACAAAATCTACAGGGTTGCCTACCCCTGAACTAGTGGATACCATTTATGTCTGTGTCCAATATGAAGGAAATTGGAGGAGGTTTCGCAAAGCCAATGCTAACTAGCTTTAGCATAATGACGAAGTCTATGGGTATCTACTAGCATGTTAAACACCAACTGACCAGGTAAAACTATGAGTAACAATGCTGTCAGATGGCGTTTTCCCAGGAAACAGGCAGCCATTGGGCTGAAAAGTAAAGCAGAGAYCTCGGGGCTCCTGAGTGGSCGCAGCGGTCTAAGGCACTGCATCTCAGTGCTAGAGGCGTCACTACAGACACCCTGGTTCGATTCCAGGCTGTATCYCAAKTGGCCGTGATTGGGAGTCCCATAGGGCGGCGCGCAATTGGCCCAGCYTCYTRCGGGTTTGGCCGGTGTAGGCKGTCATTGTAAATAAGAATTTGTTCTTAACTGACTTGCCTAGTTAAATTAAAAAAAGAGAGGCTTGGCCTGTTCTGCCTGGCTGGCTGCATCCTGACTGACCGTCAGGAGAACTACCATACAACAGAGGGAGCACTGATCAGGAGGTCTGGCTGTTCATTAGCTAGATAGCTTCCCAGAGGAGAGATGGGTGGGGGAAAAACACAGCGAGGTGAGGGGGTTGGACAAGTGGGAGGAAGGAGGGTGGAAACAACAGGGAGAAAGAGAAGGGTGTGAAAAGAGAGGGGGGGAGGCAGGGAAAGAGAGAGGGGGAGGCAGGGGGAGGGGGAGGCAGGGAGAGGGGGAGGCAGGGAAAGAAGGAGCGGCTGAGGCTGTTTTTTGGGAGCTGTGGAGAGGGGGAGGCGCTGCGGAGAGGGAGGGAACGCCTGCAGTCTAGCCCCAGGCTCCAGGAGGTGTCTCCTCTCTCTCTCGGTCCTAGCCGGGGGTGTGAACATGCCTGCTCCTGCAGAGGTTTTCACAGTTGGCTCTGTCACCAGCAACAAAGCTGGGAGCCCCGGCCCCACCGCACCCTGCAATTAACCAGGCAGGAAAACAAAGTCTGCCTGGCTGGCCCGGAGCTGCTGGATCTGCAAGTTTCACTCTGAGGTCTTTGTTATGGAGGCCACTGCCTCTCCATCTTCTCTCCTGTCTGCCTTTTGAAGCTCTTTGAGGCATGAGCTTTTCTTTTTTTTTCTTTTTTTTCCCACAACTTTTTTTTCTGTGTTCTATTCRGGGAATTTTACTTTACATTAGAATGCTCCTAAAAAGGATGGGATACAATGTGTGTAAATGTCAAAAGAATAGGAACAGGACTTCAGCCTTTATGGTTTTAGAGTCCTGCCATTTGGCTCTGCAGGAAATCCTGCATGATGACTGTAGCCCCCGGTCATAGGTCACACATCCTTACTGTCTTGTGCTTCTCTCACATCCACCCAGTGTGTGTGTTTCCACAAGTCAATTATTTAATCTATTATCTCCCCCTCCCCCTCCCCACCCGCCCGCACACTCGTGAAAACAATGCATGTCGCAACAGCTGACACAATTTAATTTAGTGCTTAGTGGAATTGACAGTGAATAGAGCTAAATGAGTGACACAGTCCAGTTTAATCCAGTCAGGATGTGGTAACTGTAAAACTAACGCATTGTGTCACCCGCTTAACTTCTCACCAGGTTTCCCCATTTTTCTCTCAATTAAAACGTGTCCAAACCCATCCCAATGCTCCCACCTTCACGACCACTGTAACAGGAGCCCATTACCATCGACCGAGACCCTTCATAGACATCCACTCTACACCTCAACCACAGTGTTCCAGTCCAACTGTTCTAGTCCCAGTGCCTAACCGTGCGTTCCCAAGCTGGACCGAGGAAGAGCTGCCTAGCTGGCTTGATATAGCAGTGCATTGGGTGGGTTTACAGTAGAGTAACTTATTGTAAAGTGAGTGATAATGGTCTGTGTGATAGAATGATCGTGCGAGCGATAGAGGATGTGATGGTGTAAATGATAGTGATAACAGAGAGTGGGAGATCAGCGTGGGTGGCTTTGTCCTCACTGGACTCTGGACTAGAGGAGAGGTGATTGATGCTGAGAGAAGAGCAGAAGTCATTCAGCGTTTAGCTAACCAATCTCTGTCTCTCTCTCTCTCTCTCTGTTGTGTTGAGTTAGTACAGGGGTTGGGGTTAGGACTGAGACTTGAACAGTCTGTCCTGGTACATTGAGGCAGAGGTGAAAGTCAAGACGGGAGAGAATGAAGGTGATAAACGGTGATACTTCGGCCGGGGTTCAATCTGTTTGCCCCCTTTTTTCGGCTATGCACCATGTTAAAGGCYCTGTTACTACGCCAATGCTGCAGATTTCGGCTCAATCGGACATTCCACGGCTCGTATTGAATCCTGGCTTTTATCTTGAATTCTACTGCTTGGTGCCCTTTATGTACAAACATGGACCCCAGCATGTCTGCCTTCTAGTTCACGCCATGGCTCTGAGCATCGCTTAGTGCTTTCATCTGGTCTGCGTACTCAAGGCTGTGTGTGTGTGTGCCTGCCTCAATCACAAGGCTGTCTCACTGCATACCAGAGTGTCTGCTCTACTAGGAAATTCCTCAATGTTTTGGATATTTTTTTGTTGTTCTTACAAAATAATTGGGAATAAGGGTAGTCTGTAATTAAGCCTGAGTTTGTCATTTAATGATGGGTGCAGTTTCTTCAAAGGGCTTCAAACAGAAACACATAAATCTGTTGTAAAATGGAATTTGGTGTAGCTGAAATTCATTGGTAGTGTTCCTATGTTAATGCATAACTAAAATCAGCCATGTTGTGATTGGTTTGACCAATCAGCAARCAGAGTATGTAGCCTGTAGTGTTCTGCCTTCTTAAAGGTGCGTTCTGCCATTTCCTGGTTGCTAAAATTCTAGTATGTTGCCTAATTTCAGTTTGTGACAAAACAAGCAAGTATATTGTAGGGAATAATTGTACCATCTAAACCGCTCTGAAATATATTTTCCAATAAAAAAATATATTTTCAGCTGTTTGAAGCTGGTGTTCAAAACCCAAAGTAAAAGATGCAAAAACAAAACTTAATAACAGGAAGCATAGAAATATCACACATAAGATATCTAGCGCTTCTTAGACTTGCTTTCAATGAGTGACAGATCTATAACTCATATTTCTATTTCTATTTTGGTCAGGTCTCCCAAAAAGTCTTAAATATTGCCGTTTTTAGGTTCCGGCTGAGAAGTTATTGSCAGAAATGTGTGTGTTTTATACACACTAGCATGCATGGACGGACCCACAGGAACAGACTCCGAGCCACTGCTTGGATTAGACCAACCAGCTCATTAAAAAGTTCTACTTAACTGTCCAGCTACCAGGTGCAAACCACTAAGATGGATGGTGATGTGATTTGAAAGGTGTATTCAGTTCTTTTAATAGTTTACTATTAGTGGCTCAGTCTGGACGGAAGGCTGACTTTTAATCTTGCTGTGTCCTCACAGACACATACCTCAGGGAGGGATTGAGTGATTACCCATGGGTTACTAGGCAGTGGCTATCACACCTAAGGGATGTGAGTGATTACCTACTTGGTACATAGCAGTGATACAGTAAGGAATGTGAGTGAGTTACCCATGTTATTCGCAGTGAATCTATCACATAGGGATCCGTTGAGTGATTACACATCTGTACTTGAGCAGTGCTGTCATCATAGAAGGACTGTGGAGTGAATTACCGACTGTTACGACAGGTGAGCTGTCCAACATAGGGAGTGAAGTGAATTAAACCGGAAGCGTGTTACTAGCACGTGTATCACATAGGGATGTGAGTGATTTACCAACTGTTACTGTGAGCAAGTGCTATCATAGCTACGCAAGTCGTGTTGTTAAATCCATCTGTTTGAAAACTCAAGGCGTTGAAATGAGCGGATCAGAAGTGGTGCCGGGGGGGGGAGGGGGTGGGTGGGGCTGGGGGGGGGGGGGGGCGTGAAGAGGGGCGGAGGACAATCGCATAGGTGTGTGACCGACTAAAGGCTGAACCTTGCCTGGGGGTGTAATGGTGGCTGGGTGGGTGGTCCCCACCGGGTTTACAGGTAGGTCTACATGGGCAGGGTGAGTTCTGTCCGACTAAGCGGCAGGTGTATGTTGGTGGGGGGTTCTACCAGGAAGGCAGGGTCGGGGAGTGGAAGTGGCTGTTGAGGTCCTGGGTATTGGTACTATGTTAAAGATACCCAGGTTAGCACAATGTAATGATTCCATGTGGAAGCTTTAAAAAATACACAGATTTATGGGACCAGTGCCGTTGCTAAGTAGCATTGCTGGTCCCTTAGAGTTCTTCCTCATTTATGCAAAGAATTCTGGGATATTAGAATCCTCTTGTCTTAAACTTTTATCTTCAACCTGGGATGGTATGAGGTTTTTAGGGCCTGAAATTAGGACCAGACCAGCAGTCTGTTGGTAAAAAGGCTGGGTGGCTGGTGTCGATTTGTTTTCATGAAGGGCACGGCTAGATCCTAAGAGCATGACCTAGTCGGAGCATATTCAGATATTCTCCCAACACTGTCATCATCCATGCTGGCACAACATGTTCCATGACAATAACGTTCTAATTTGGATTCTTTGGTGTCATTGTTTTGGAATGTGTTTGTGCCAGCCGTTCTATGGCTTGGGACAGGGGCACTCCTTACCAATGGCAGAAGAGTGACGGATATTTTGGCAGTATTTGTCACTATTAGGACCCAAACTGAGGCAGCTATGTAGAGTTCAGTTGATTGTAGTGTCTTTGGTTTCCTGCACCCTGGTCCATCRCAGCCACCAGTGCCTTTTTGTTTGTCAGTAACCTTTAGTGTACTAACCTGGAGGTCAGTTTCACTGGGTCTCCATATGCTATGAGCCACCTAGCTGTGACATATTACATGTGCCCGGCACAGGCAGCCAATCGGCTGTCTCTTTGGTCACTGCTTGAACTGTTGTTTTGGAAAAATTTAAGTCGCCCTCCTCCTCCCTTTTGCTCCTCCTCCCTCTTGCTCCCATAGACTCGGCTGGAGGTAGAGGCCCAAAGCCAGGGGCCATGAGGCTCTCTCTACCTCCCTCCCTCTTTCGCTCTCTGCTGCCTCAGTTTGTTCTAGGCAAAAGGGAGGAAGGGGAGGGGGAATGGTTAGGGAGTCGTACACACGGAGAGCGAGGGAGTAGACATTCCAAAACAATAGCCTGTACTGCTGCAAAGTAACAGGCATGTAGACATCTACAACACAGACCGATCTGAAGCCGCTGTGGAACAGCCAGAACAGATGTTGGTCCGGCCTGGTAGCCAAGCAGCCAGTCAGTCAGCCAGCCAGTTAGCCAATCAATCAGCCAGGCGGTTAGCCAGCCAGTTAGCCAATCAATCAGCCAGGCGGTTAGCAGATAGCCAAGCAAACAGGCAGACATGCTGGATCCCTCTGCCTCGTCTTTCTAGTCAGGCAGACTCTTGAGGCCAGCTCTGTATGGCCCTGGCTGAGGCCTGGCCTGGGCTCTGCGGACACGCTCAATCCACTTCCTGTCCCAATATGTAAGTTGGACGAGCATGAAGACCTGCTTGTTTGGGCCGCTCCCCTCTCCTGCTGATGGGGGTTATTACAGGACAAGAAGGGCTTTGTAGCGCCAGAGAGCTGCACAGCACTTTGGCCTTGGGTGACTTACAGATATAKATTGTATGAAAGCAATTAAAGTTGAAGGAAATGTCATGTGGGCTGAATTTAAAACCAACAGAGTTTGTTGCCCCGGTTTGTCTCGCCCTGAATCAGAGCAGAGGTTACTGAGCTGATTCTCCTCTGAGCTTCAGTCTCAGCTCAGGGATAGAGAGAAATCCTCCACAGGTCCAGGCCTCTCTGCTTTAAAGGAACAGAAACGGCTTGGCTTTGAGTCTACACAGTCTAACGCAAACGCAGCCGYCGGAGGTCAGTTTGTGTCACTCTCTTATGTACTTCTATGTACATTTGTGTGGCCGAAATTTTGGGAACGCGACGCTAAACGGAACACCGRCAGCTCCGTTTTGCGCAGACCGCATAGAACCCTTTTTAGCAGGACAACAAAATGGCCGCTTTGCAACAGCCAAATAATGCGGAGCGGAGGAGAAGGCTGCAGTTTAGTTTGTCCTTCATATTGAGTCCTAACACAAGGAGGGCATACAGACCTATGTATACAGAACATATGTTTCCGTACTGCAGTTTAACTGGTGGTTTGAAGTGTTCTAGCCAAGAGCAAGGCGCTCAAGATGTTAGCTAAAATTATTCATGAGAATATTGCTTGCACGTGCTTTTTTTTTATCCTCCGGATTGTGATACTTTATATTAGAATGTGTGAGAACTACAGTGACAGGCGTTTGAGTGATTTAGTAAGGAAGTGAGCCACAACAGAGAGGGAAAGAGTGAGACATTAGTAAGGAAGTGGGCCACAACAGAGAGGGAAAGAGTGAGACATTAGTAAGGAAGTGGGCCACAACAGAGAGGGAAAGAGTGAGACGTTAGTGGGGAAGTGAGCCACAACAGAGAGGGAAAGAGTGAGACATTAGTGGGGAAGTGAGCCACAACAGAGAGGGAAAGAGTGAGACATTAGTAAGGAAGTGAGCCACAACAGAGAGGGAAAGAGTGAGACATTAGTAGGGAAGTGAGCCACAACAGAGAGGGAAAGAGTGAGACATTAGTAAGGAAGTGAGCCACAACAGAGAGGGAAAAAGAGTGAGACATTAGTAAGGAAGTGAGCCACAACAGAGAGGGAAAAAGAGTGCATGAATTACAGAGAGAAAGAGAG
This sequence comes from Salvelinus sp. IW2-2015, assembly GCF_002910315.2. Classification (NCBI taxonomy): domain Eukaryota; kingdom Metazoa; phylum Chordata; class Actinopteri; order Salmoniformes; family Salmonidae; genus Salvelinus; species Salvelinus sp. IW2-2015. Next base: position 41,248,808 of record NC_036856.1, on the reverse strand, counting down.
GAATGTAGACTGCCAGCACAAAGCTGTGTGTGTGTGAATGTAGTATAATCTCACTGAGGTCTACAGACTCGTTGTAGCTCCCTTCCTGTCTCCTCCACACAACAGCTGAGGACACATCTCTCTCTCCTGTCCCCCCCCTGTCCCGTCCAGCTCTCAGCCACACCCCCCCAACACACACAGATATTCAATCCATAGAAACAGCCTTGTTATTTATGGACCAAGAGCCGGACACAGAGCCTGCCGGAACCTGCGTGTGAGAATGAGGGGCATACTCCCTCACCGGGACGTGTTTCCCTGTTCTTTACAGTCAGTCTGTCCTGCTAATTTCCCTTCTCTCGCTCTTCTCTCTCGCTCTTCTCTCTCGCTCTTCTCTCTCGCTCTCGCTCTTGCTTATTCCCGCGGACGGGCAGGGGGCGGCGAGAAGTGTTACATTGTAATGAAAGAGAGGGAGCGAGAGCGAGCGGGACAAGAGCGAGGGAAAAGAGCGAGGGGAAAAGGCGAGGAAGAAGGCGAGGGGGAAAGAGCGAGGGGGAAAAGAGCGAGGGAGGGGTGTGTGTGGAGGAAGAAGCAGAGCAGGAGAACATCTCTTGATGAAGGAGTACAGCTGCCTTTCCTTGTAAAAAGAGGCGTCCTGGTCAAGGTCCACAACCACTAGCGTATTGTCTCACTCTCTCAGTATCGATTATATATTTCAGATCTGTAGTATTTTTGTTTGCCAACAAACAACAGATGTGTTGTTTAATTTCTCAGTTGTGGCAGTAATCTTAAATCAGCTGAATCTCAGTACATATACATACCTCTTGTGACGTAAAGATAGATCTGATCAAGTCAACTCCCACAACTCAAGAGAGCGAGAGAAAGAGCGAGAGAGTAGAAGCGAGAGAGAAAGAGCGAGAGAGAAAGAGCGAGAGAGTAGAGCGAGAGATTAGGAGCAAGAGAGT
>NC_036856.1:41233392-41247781 GCF_002910315.2 Salvelinus sp. IW2-2015 | reverse complement strand
CTCCCGTCCAATAAGCAGTTGAAAGAAATGGCGCGTCCACAGGATATGAAGATGGTCATTGTTTGGAGAGAGGGGGGGGGTACTGGCTGTAGGGGACTCATAAGGCTCTCTCTGGGCTCTGACAAAGTCAAAACAATAAACATGACTCACTCACTTCAAAGGCGCACGCACAGCCGAGGAACAAACGGATTGCCTCTTTCCACTTGACTTCCTGTCTGACTGGGCCGTTGAGCCTGAATGGCAGCTGCAGTGCCTTACAAAATAGACAACCATTTATCCCCAATATGATGGCACCATTTTAGTTCAGATACATGGTGGGATGGTGTGAGATTGATAACTTGTTTGGTCTGTTTATAACTTGTTATAAACTGTTTATAGTGGAGCCAACGATTCACATTGTGCACTCTGTGCCTGTCTTCTGTTGCAAGCGAGAGAGAGGAAATAACTCCAGCGCGTGAGGAGCCAGAGAATAGCTAGTGATTTTGAAGGAGCCTTGACAGCTCTGAGGTGATGACAGAGGGAGGAGACCAAATCAGCCTAATTATCCACAAACGATTTGCATTCCTCAGGATTTCAAAATGGCTGACTAGAACATTGACACTATAATAACCTGATATAGCTCAGTGTTTGTTGTAAAAATGTCCACCCCTCTAAGGTTTTTTTGAGGATAGTGATGCATGGTCTTTCACTAAAGAAACACGTGTAGTGTCACTGACTGCAGTCTGTCAGGAGGGGAGTGTCTGTATCTGGGTGGAGCCTGGACAAATAAATGGACAAACACACACGCGAAAACACACTCACTCACTCTCCCAGGACCACCTCCTCCCCCCCTCTCAAGCCTACCTCTCCCTTTCTTTCTCTCCCCCTCTCTCCCTCTGCGCAGCCTATTCATGGCCCCAGGAATGTGAACAGTAGTTATGTGTGTGTATTGTTCCCCAGGCTTTAGCAGCCCTCTGCACCTCTATTCTATACCACTGGTATTGCATCCACCAGGCCCAGGCTACTACACTGCTACTGCTTGCCACAGCATCGTGCTAGGGGGTGTGTGGAGGGGATGGGGAGTTTGTATTGGCACGAGGGGGTCACCCTAATTCACTGGGGTGTCATGTGTGATGCATTGCTCAATCATTGGTCCACTTGATGGGGGGGGGGGGCAAGCAAAGCATGAGCTTAATGCCTATTGTCCCCTGGAACGCCTTGATGGAATCCCGAGAGACACAGCGGCTTCTGGAGAGGAATTTGCTGCGTGTCTGATCTCAGTCAAGCAGAATGAATGCCGCCACATTCCACTCTGTGACAGGTTGGAGTTGTGAATGGCGCTGGTCACTCACTCGGGGGGCGAGGGCCACCCGCCGCCGCCCCAGAGAGCGAGGGATGGAGAGGGCAGGCTAATGGAATCTCACCCACACCTCTTTTTACCTGAAATGAGGCCAGCTGATGACGACGGGAGGKTTTTCACACCACATATTTCATATATCAGAACCAAGGCTGTCCACAAGGCTGTCTGATACAACTGTCTAGCAGCATTGGTATGTTAGGGTTGGGCTGTATCCAGATGTTCATACCGTCCTTCTCTCATTGGGGCGGCAGGTAGCCTAGTGGTTAGAGCATTGGACTAGTAACCGATAGGTTGCAAGATCGAATCCCCGAGCTGACAAGGTAAAAATCTGTCGTTCTGCAACCGAGACAAGGCAGTTAACCCACTGTTCCTAGGCTGACGTTGAAAATAAGAATTTGTTCTTACCTGACTTGCTTAGTTAAATAAAGGTTAAAAAAAAAATAAACAATAAAATCCTGGGATTTATGGTATTACTGGCTTAGTACACAAGGGGGTGCCAAAAATGCCATGATAAGTCCATTGGGTGTCTATTACCAGAATGCTAACAAAATGAGCACAAGCAATAGTGAATTTCCACAGAGGCTGCTAGCTACATATGCTAACGAGCGCAAACGAAAAGAAAGTAATTGCAAAGACGGGCAATCCAGCACATAGTTATACATATACAGGTAGGAGCTACTGAATGTAATTGTTGGTGAGTTTGGACATTTTTGAAAGCGAATTTGAACGAGAGACATTTGCGCAAACGAACAAAGTTTTGACGCACGCTTGTCTGAAGGAAGAACAGTACAGGGTCTGAAGCAGCATGTATACACGCTGTGTCTGTGTGGAGTCTATATGGCAACGGGCCTGCTCTGCTCTGCTCGGAGAAGAGGGGGGAGGAGCAGTATTCTGCGTTTTTTTCCCCCCCTGCATGAAATAAATATAAAACGCATAAGAAATCTCTTGCTGTGTTTCGTAAACTCAGATCTAAAATGCTTCTTATTGTAATTTCTGCTTGGTATCCCGTCGCAAGACACACTGGTTGATGCTGATTTATAAAACCCTCTTAGGCCTCACTCCCCCCTATCTGAGATATCTACTGCAGCCCTCATCCTCCACATACAACACCCGTTCTGCCAGTCACATTCTGTTAAAAGTCCCCAAAGCACACACATCCCTGGATTGCTCGTCTTTTCAGTTTTGCTGCAGCTAGCGACTGGAACGAGCTGCAACAAACACTCAAACTGTTCAGTTTGAGTATCTCAATCTCTTAATTCAAAGACTCAAATCAATCTTACTGACAGTTGGGGCTGCTTTGTGTGATGTATTGTTCTCTCTACCTTCTTGCCCTTTGTGCTGTTGTCTGTACCCAATAATGTTTGTACCATGTTTTGTGTTGCTGCCATGTTGTGTTGCTATGTTGTTGTCTTAGGTCTCTCTTTGTGTTGTCTCTTGTCGTGATGTGTTTTTGTCCTATATTTAAAAAATCATCCCAGGCCCCGTTTCCGCAGGAGGCTTGTTGCCTTTTGGTAGGCCGTCATGGTAAATAAGAATTTGTTCTTAACTGACTTGTCTAGTTAAATAAAGGTATAAAAAAAAAAAAATCTGACAAATTTCAGTTGCACTGCTATCAGTGTCCTTCACCCATAATGACGGAGTTATGCGTACCTACATTACCGGCCTTGGCTGCTACCTGCCTGGGTGTGAAGTAAGAACGGGTATGTCTACATAGCAGCCAGCCTGCAGGTTAGYCCCTACTTCTTTTCCTGCCACACTGATCATATACCCTGATTACACCCAGACCCTTACAATATCCACGCCACTCTTCTTACCTCTGTTCTTTCCTCCTCTCCTTCTCACAACCACTATTTCTGCTTTTACAACTTATCCTCTCCTCTCTGTCCCTCGGGTTTTCCTCTCTGTCCCTCGGGTTTTCCTCTCTGTCCCTCGGGTTTTCCTCTCTGTCCCTCGGGTTTTCCTSTCTGTTCCTCGGCTTCTTCTCTCTCCTCAAGGCCAGGGGTTTGGAAATGGCAGCAACGGCTTTCTCTCTCGATCACCAGCTGAGGCATTAAATATTCTTAAAATGTCCTTGCATTGCTTCTCCTGCCAACAGAACCTTCTACCCCTCATCCACCTCTGTTATTCTCCAGCTGGTTCTTCCCGTGGTGTAGTTAGCCACCGCAATCATGTGGCTATGAGCGGGCTAACTAACTAACCACCTCTGTTATTCTCCAGCTGGTTCTTCCCGTGGTGTAGTTAGCCACCGCAATCATGTGGCTATGAGCGGGCTAACTAACTAACCACCTCTGTTATTCTCCAGCTGGTTCTTCCCGTGGTGTAGTTAGCCCGCTCATAGCCACATGATTGCGGTGGCTAAGTGCAGCAGAAGAGGGAGAGGTTTGACAGCAACCATTCCTCATTTTTACTGATATTATTATTCTAATTCGTTCCATAAGCGGCTGAAAAGCAGGCTGTTGTCAAGGGGGCTGTTGTCAAGGGGGCTGTTGTCAAGGGGGCTGTTGTAGTGAGCAGATGGAGAGAGAGGGACGAGGGGAGAGAAAATAGATTTGTTTTTCATTCTTTTTGCGGAAGACAAAAGACGGGCCAAGCACAGGACAGTCTGTTCCACAAGATAAACATAATTTAAAAAGGGGTGAAAGAGTTGGGTGAAACTCTATATAGACCACCACCCCCCCCACACACACACACGTACACACTGACATACTCCCCTCCTTCCGCATGACAAATAGTCCTCCTGAAAGTGCCTGTAGAGGGAGGTGGATAGACAGACTAGTATGGTGGAGCCAGAGTTCATTCTCATGTCTGCTGTAGGATTAATGACAATGGCTGCTTTGTACAGGAGGGCAATAGGCTATCTGTCCACTGATATGATTTGGCCTGTCACTGGACAGACGCAGAGAAAGAGGTTTGTGTCCTACGACATTGTTGGGGCAGTGTGAGGGGTGTTACTACCAGTCTGTTGTTGGGGCAGTGTGAGGGGTGTTACTACCAGTCTGTTGTTGGGGCAGTGTGAGGGGTGTTACTACCAGTCTGTTGTTGGGGCAGTGTGAGGTACATATTAGTCTAGTCAGTGAGGGGTGATCTATACATCTATTATGCTAGATGTATAGTCAGTGAGGGTGATACTATACCATCTAGTTAGTCTAAGTCTAGTCCAGTGAGGGGTGAAGTACTATAGCCATCTAATAGTCTAGTCAGTGAGGGGTGTAACTAGGTACATCTATTAGTCTAGTCTGTGAGGCGGTGTTACCTAATATCATCTATTAGTCTATGTCAGTGAGGGGTGTTACTATGACATCTCATTAGTCCTAGTCAGTGAGGTGAACTATACATCTATTAGTCTAGTCTAGTCATGAGGGGGATATCTATACATCTATTAGTCTAGTAGTGAGGGGGTGTTTACTATACATCTATTAGTCTTAGTACAGTGAGGGGTGATACTATACAATCTATTAGTCTAGTCAGATGAGGGGTGATACTATACATCTATTAGTCCTAGTCAAGTGAGGGGTGATACTATTAATCTATTAGTCTAGTCTAGTCTGTGAGGGTGTTACTATAGCATCTATGGAGTATAGTCAGTGAGGGGTGATACTATACATCTATTAAGTCTAGTCAGATGAGGGGTGACACTATACATCTATTAGTGGCTAGTCGGTGTGAAGGGGTGTTACTATACATCTATTAGTATAATGTCAAGTTTGAGGGTGTTACTATACCATTATTAGTCTAGTCTGTCGTGAGGGGTCGATACTATATAAAAAACTCTATTAGTCTGTCAGTGAGGGGTGATACTATACTGATTGGATTAAGTCTGTCAGTGAGGGGTGATACTCATACATCTATTGGAGTCTGTCAGTGAGGGGTGATACTATAACATCTTTATTAGTCTAGTCAGTGAGGGGTGATACTATAACATCTATTAGTCTAGGTCTGTCAGTGAGAGAGATATAGACTATACATCTTATTAGTCTAGTCTGTCTAAGTGAGGGGTGATACTATACATCTATTGTCTAGTCAGTGAAGGGGTGATTGCTGATACATCTAAGGTAGTCTAGTCAGTGAGGGGTGATACTATACATCTATTAGTCTAGTCATGAGGGGTGATAAGCTATGACATCTATTAGTCTAGTCAGGTGAGGGGTGTTACTATAGGGATCTATTAGTGTAGTCCAGTGCGGGGGTGATAACTATACAATCTATTAGTCTTAGTCAGTGAGGGGTGATACTAGTCCATCTAATTAGTCACGTCAGTGAGGGGTGATACCTATACATCTATTAGGCTGTCAGTGAGGGTGTTACTATACAATCTATTAGTCTAGTCAGGTGAGGGGTGATACTATACATATATATATTAGTCTAGTCAGTGAGGGGTGATACTAACATCTAATATAGATAATTAGGTCAGTGAGGGGTTGTTACTATACATCTAATTAGTCGAGTGCTGTCAGTGAGGGGTGATACTATACATCTATTAGTCTAGTCAGTGAGGGGTGATACTAACATCTATTAGTCTAGTCAAGTGAGGGGTGATCTATACATCTATTAGTTCTGTGCAGTGAGGGTGGATACTATACATCTATTAGTCTCGTCAGTGAAGGGGTGTTACTAACATCTAATTTAGTCTAGTCAGTGAGTGGGTGATACTATACATATAATTGAGTCTGTCAGTGAGGGGTGATACTTATACATCTATTAGTCTGTCAGTGAGGGGTGATACTATAGTCTTTAGTCTAGTACAGTGAGGGGTTGATACTATAACATCTATTAGTCTGTCAGTGAGGGGTGATACCTATACATCTATTAGTGCTGTCAGTAGAGGGGTGATACTATACATCTATTCGTCTAAGTAGTGAGGGGTGATATATACATCTATTAGGCAGTCTAGTCAGTGAGGGGGATACTATACATCTATTAGTCTAGTCTTAGTCAGTGAGGGGTGAATATATACATTTATTAGTCTAGTCAGTGCAGGAGGGTGATGACTATAACATCTATTATCTAGTCGTTGAGGGGGGTGATACTATACGCATCTATTAGTCTAGTCAGTGAGGGGTGTTGCTCATACATTCTTATTAGTCTAAGTCCAGTGAGGGGTGATACTATACATCTCTTAGTCTGGTCAGTGAAGGGGTGATATATACAATCTGGATTATCTAGTAGTGAAGGGGTGATCGGGTATACATCTATTAGTCTGTCAGTGGGGGTGATACTATAACATCTATTAGTCCTAGTCAGTGAGGGGTGATACTATACATCTATTAGTTCTGTCAGTGAGGGGTGATTAGGCAATACATCTATTAGTCTGTCAGTGAGGGGTGTTACTATACATCTATTAGTCTAGTCAGTGAGGGGTGTTACATATAGCATCTTATTGAGTCTGTCAGTGAGGGGTGATACTATAAGGCATCTATTAGTCTTAGTCAGTGAGGGGTGATACTATCATCTATTAGTCTGTCATGAGGGGATGATACTATACATCTATTAGTCTAGTCAGTGAGGGGTGATACTATACATCTACTTAGTGGCTAGTCTGTAGTTGAGGGGGTGATACTATACATCTATTAGTCTAGTCAGTGAGGGGTGTTACTGCCAGTCTAGTTAGTTAGCGGCAGTGGAGGGGTGATACTATAGCCGGTCTAGTTGTCTGGGTTGCAGTGGTGGGGTGATAACTGCCATCATGCTATTAGTTGGGAGTGTGAGGCGGTGTTACTATAGCATCTATTAGGTCTAGTCAGTGAGGGGTGGATACTAACATCTATTAGTCTAGTCAGTGAGGGGTGATACTATACATCTATTAGTCTGTCAGTGAGGGGTGATGACTTACATCTATTAGTCTAGTCAGTGAAGTGGGTGTTACTATACATCTATTAGTCTAGTCAGTGAGGGTGTTACTATACATCTATAGTTAGTCAGTGAGGGGTGATTACTATTAGCCCATCTATTATCTGTCAGTGAGGGTGATACTATACATCTATTAGTCTGTCCAGTGAGGGGTGATACTATACATCTATTAGTCTAGTCAGTGAGGGGTGTTCTATAAAACATCTATTAGTTGGAGGTCAGTGGAGGTGATACTATACATCTATTAGTCTGTCAAGATTGAGGGTGATACTATACATCTATTAGTCTAGTCTAGTCAGTGAGGGGTGATACTATCACATCTATTTAGTACTTGTCATGATGGGTGAATACTATAACATCTAATTGAGTCTAGTCTAGTGGCCAGTGAGGGGTGAGAACTATACATCTATTAGTCTAGTCTACGTCAGATGAGGGGTGATACTCATACGATCCTCTTTATCTAGTCAGTGAGGGGTGATACTATACATCTATTAGTCTGTCAGTTGGAGGGGTGTTACTATACATCTATTAGTCTAGTCACATGAGGGGTGAACTATACATCTATTAGTCTAGTCAGTGAGGGGTGTTACTATACATCTATTGAGGTCTAGTCAGCTGAGGGGTGAACGCTATACATCTATTAGTAAGTCAGTGAGGGGTGATACTATACATCTATTAGTTCTAGTCAGTGAGGGTGATAAATATACATCATTAGTCCCTAGTCAGTAGAGGGGTGATACTATACATCTTATTAGTCTAGTCAGTGAGCAGGGTGATACTATACATCTATTAGTTCTAGTCAGTGAGGGTGAATACTATCATCTTTAGACTAGTTCAGTGAGGGGTGATACTATACATCTATTAGTCCTAGTAGTGAGGGGTGATACTAATAGCATCTATTGGAGCTAGGTCAGTGAGGGGTGATACTATACATGGCTATGATCTAGTTCAGTGGAGGGTGTTACTCCAAACCCGGACCACAACGACGATATATATACGAAAGGTATGAGGGACGTGAGGAACAACGCAGCACCTCAACCCGCCGAATCACCGACGACACCCACACTTATCTTAGTTAGTCTAGTCAGTGAGGGGTGAATACCTATACTCTATTAGTCTGTCAGTGGAGGGGTGATACTATACATCTATTAGTCTAGGTCAGTGAGGGGTGTTACTATATCATCTATTAGTCTAGTAGGTTGAGGGGTGAATACTATACAATCTATTGAGTATCTGTAGTGAGAGAGGGGTGTTCTATCCCTCCTATTAGTCTAGTCGAGTGATGGGGTGATACTATACATCTAATTAGTCTAGTCAGTGAGGGAGTGTTACTATAACATCTATTAGTCCTGTCAGTGAGGGGTTGAATACTATACATCTATTAGTCTAGTTCAGTGCGGGGTGTTACTAATACATCTATTAGTCTGTCAAGTGAGGGGTGATACTATACATAGGTATTAGTCTACGTCATGAGGGGTGTTACCTATATCATGCTATTAGTCTATCAGTGAGGGGTGTTACTATAACATCTATTAAGTCCTAGTCAGTGAGGGGTGTTACTATACATCTATTAGTCTAGTCAGTGAGGAGGTGGGATACTATGAATTGTCATCTATTAGGGTCTAAGTCTAGTCAGTGAGGGATGGATACTCTACATCTATTAGTCTGTCAGTGAGGGGTGATACTATATCATTTAATTAGTCTGTCAGTGAGGGGTGTACTATACAGTCTGTTGTCTGAGGCATGTGAGGGGTGTTACTATACAGTTTTAGTTGGGACCTAGTGTGAGGGGTGTTACTATACAGTCTGTTACTGCAGTAGTGAGGGTGTTACTATACATCTATTAGTCTAGTCAGTGAGGGTGTTTAGTTTTGGTTTTTTCTATACAGTCTATTAGTCTTAGTCAGTGAGAGGGTGTGAATACTTAGCATCTATTTAGTTAGTCAGTGAGGGGTGTTACTATACATCTATTAGTCTAGTCAGTGAGGGGTGATACTATACATCTATTTATCTAGTCAGTGAGGGGTTGTTACTTATATATCTATTATCTAGTCGAGTGAGGGGTGATACTATACATCCTATTAGTCCTAGTCAGTGAGGGGTGAGTACTATACATCTATTTAGTCTAGTCAGTGAGGGGTGATACTAATATATCTATTTAGTCTAGTCAGTGAGGGTGATACTTAGCATTCTATTAGTGTCTAGTTCAGTGAGGGTGATACTTATACACTCTATTAGTCTAGTCAGTGAGGGTTGATACTATACATCTATTAGTCTAGTCAGTGAAGGGGTGTTAATATAATATCTATTAGTCTAGTCAGTGAGGGGTGATAACTATACATCTATTAGTCTAGTCAGTGAGGGGTGATACTATAACATCTATTAGTCAGTTTCCAGCGCTGACATCAATAGAACGTTAACATTCCGCACACTAAAAGAGGAAAAAGTGTGTGTTCCACGTGGTTCTCGTCAATTTGAATTCATAACCAGGGCAATCATTTTCAAATGGACATGGGGGGTGGGGGTACTTGGCAGAGTCATTTTTTTATAAAATTTGTAATCTTTTATTTAACTAGGTCAAGTCAGTTATGAACAAATTCCTTATTTACCATTGACAGCCTAACCTCCGGCCAAATCGCGGATGACGCTGGGAAATTTGTGGGCAGGCAGCAATGGCCACTCCCAATCAGGCCGACGTGATTTAAACGTGGATTCGAACCAGGGACTTTCGCAGTGACACCTCACTGCAATGAGATGCAGTGCCTTATACCGCTGCAAGCTAACTCAGTAAAACCTCACAACAGGTGACTGGACTGAACACATTCAGCCGGCTCTGACCTAAAGAGAAGACCTAACATCCATCCATCCTCAGACTCACCTGGGTTCATCAGCAGTCAGACCCAGGTAGGTGGTGTTCCTTGACTAAGCAGTTTTCACACCAGCCGCTTTCGTCACTACTCGATTTAGGCAGCTCACAGGCAGTTTGTTCACAAACCGGCATCAGGTCGCATCTGACACACAGAAGCAGTACAAAAATCTATTTTTTTCCAAGGACGCACACAGGTTTGAAGCCCATGTTTAAGTGCAATTAGAAGCGACGCACAAATAAAGATTTCATTCTAGTCAGAGGTTCTCTGCCCTACTTGTGTTTAGTTGTGTAAAGCCTCACCCTTAAATGTTGACACTGCCTTTACTGAAATGTGAGCTTATGTAGTCGTTATTGTTAGGCTTCCGACTTATGCTAAACTTGCTACTGCCTTCCTGAGACCTGTCCTGGGATACGTCAGCGCACAGAACCCAAGAAATCAGTCAGCATTGACAGTGCAAAGACAGGGAGGGGAATGCTGAGTTCACATCTGTCTCGGAAAGGACAGGGAGGGGTTCTGAGTATCACATCTCTGTCTCGAAAGACAGGGAGGGGTTCTGAGTTACGTCCTGTTTCGGGAAGACAGGGAGGGGGTTCTGAGTTCACGTCCTGTCTCGGGAAGAAAGGGAGGTGTTTCTGAGTTTGAGAGAGAGATATACAGGTCGGGACAGACAAGGACAGAACTCAGAAAGTATATCTAGCCTAGGGTGAACTTCCCAAAAAACATAAAGATCGGTTAGCTGTTGGCTGGGCAATAGACAAACTATGATCTAATTCTAAAGAGTATCTTACATTTTGGGAAATACTTTCACCCGAGTGATTTTGTATGTTCATTCTATTATACTCACATATTCATGGGAATGTCTGAGTCCTGCGTTGCTTCCAGGGTTTTCTTACATGCTGCTTGATCTTCTCCATCTAATCTGAGCATCTGCACTCTTGATAACAGGTCATTATTCGCACTTGTTATCGGATTAAAACAAAAACGTTTGGCGTTGCATGTAGATGTTGTGGCGCAGTCCGTTGCCTGAAAGAAGAGAAGAGATTGGACATTCAAGTCTTGTCACGTGGCCTCAACTACACATATCTCAGACGTCTTCATCTGTATTGCTGCATGATATTAACATATGAAGGATGTTGACATGTCCTGAGGCTATACATCATTCTTGTTTAGCCCAGTCTCCTCATGACTAATAACAACAATCATAATGGAGTACCTGGTGTTTTGATCCTGACACGTGCTGTATTTAAATAGAAATAATAAAAGAAATAACTCTTCACCTGACAGACGTGTTACATCTATTCAGAAAAATTACGTGTGGGTACTTGTTCTTTGGAAACAACCATGTTGAAAGGGAGTGGGATGATTTCTGACACAGGGTCGACTACTGGGGAGCGAAGAAGGAGTTTAATTAGGAAGCTCTTGTCAACTGTTATACTCCGATAGGTTTAGTTAATTGGCTAACGTTAGTAATGCATGCTATTAACAATTGGCTGTTATAAATCAAAAACTCAATGCAAATGTAAGCCTTATCATGTGCAGTAGGTTAAAGCATAGCTGGCTATAGTCATTATTCTTCAGAGTTGCCAGTTATTCTAGATCGTTAAACTAGCTAACGAGACGTTAGCAAACATAGCTGTTGATGTTCCCTTCACGTGGAAGAGCATAGCTCGGCTAAGTATGATGGCTATTAAAACCACTTAGCCAGATAGGGTGGATGGACTAGGCTAGATAATATTACTCTCTATGTACCACAGATTATAATCAGAATCATACTTTGACTGTATTTTGTTATGATAGCTAGTACCCGACTACTGTCATGGCTGTTAACAAAGTTGTCTAGGCTAATGCTTTACCTGTCTGATATTGCTAAAGTCATACAAGAGAGATGGCTTAAGCTATCTAGCTCAATCGTTTTAGTTAACCTAACAGCGTGGTATGTTGTCGCGAGTTAAGTTATCGAGTTATTGTCATCACTAAAAGTTTGAAATACTCACAACTGGATGCACCGTGAAATCCGAAACAAATTGACCTACCAATGATGGTTATACATTCACAATGAAGGGAATCACTCATTTCAGTGTAGATCCATAGCTACGCTGGTAAAGGCAGGGCTGGGCACAGATTTTGATTACCTTACCGGGCCAGGCCATTGTGAACTCACTACCGCAAAGCTTGAGACCGGCTTTGCTAACGCTCAGGTTGGAATTCGGAGGATCAATTTCCGCCTTACCTTTACGCCCGACCATTTTACAGAATACAGATAGAATATGTAATCTTATTTATGACAGATTATATACAAAATGTTGTGCACGGTGTACACTGTCCAAATCTCAACTCCTCTCTAAGCCAATCAGCACACTTTAACTGAGCGCCTTGACGAATGTTGCGCATTAACAACAATGAACACAGGAGGGCTTGGCCAACTCACAGCTAAAACAAATCAGCAGAACTATAATGAATTTATTCTCTTTCGATTTAACAATAATGAATCCAAGGTAAGTTTTTAGTTTACGTGAATCTATGCGATATCAAATCATGATTCTATTTGTCCACATGGCCGCCGAATACGGACGTGTGTAGACTTAACCGTGAATGCTTGCTTATGAGGCCCTTGCCCAAATGATTGCAGAGTTAAGGACAATTATAATAAACACTCAAAATATTTGAAAGGAGAATAATAACAAGAATGGTGCTATATACGGAAGTACCAGATTCAACGTTTGGAGCTATATACAGGAAGTACCAGATCAATGTGGAGCTACAGTGGGGAGACAAGTATTTGAATACACTGCCGAGTTGGCAGGCTCTAGTCCTACTTACAAAGCATGTAGGAGGTCTCGTAATTATTTATCATAGGTATACTCAACTGTGAGAGCGGAATCTAAAACCAAACAATCGAGAAAATCACATGTTGATTTTTAAGTAATTAATTTGCCATTTTATTGCATGACATAAGTATTTGATGCACCCTACCGACCAGTAGAGAATTCAGGCGTTGCTCACAGACAATTGTTAGTTTTTTCTTTAAGAAGCCCTCCTGTTCTCCAATCATTACCGTGTATTACCTCAGCCTATAGTTTTGAACTCGTACCTGTATAAAAGACACTGTCACCCACTCAATCAACAGACTCCAACCTCTCCACGATGGCCAAGAACCAGAGAGCTGTGTAAAGGACCAGTCAGGGATAAAATTGTAGACTGCACAAGGCTGGGATGGCTACGGAGAATGAGGCAAGGCAGCTTGGTGAGAAGGCAACAACTGTTGTTGCGGCAATTATGCAAATGGAAGAAGTTCAAGATGACGGTCAATCACTTGGTCGGTCTGGGGCTCCATGCAAGATCTCACTCGTGGGGCATCAAATGATCATGGGGAGGAAGGGTGAGGGATCAGGACCCAGAACTACACGGCAGGTTACCGCTGGACAATGACTCTGAAGAGAGCTGGGACCGACAGTCCTCGGATAGGTTAAGAAAACCATTAGTAACACTACCGCATCATGGATTAAAATCTGCAGCGCACAAGCAAGGTCCCGTGCCTCAAGCCGAGCGGCGATGTCCTCAGCGCCGTCTGAAGTTTGGCCTAATGACCATCTGGATGACTCCAGCCGGGAGGAATGGGGAGAAGGTCATGTGGTCTGATGAGACAAAAATAAGAGCTTTTTGATCTAACTCGTCACTCGCCGTGTTTGGAGGATTAGAAGGATGAAAGTACAACCTCAGAACACCACCGCCACCGTGAGCCAGAGTGGAAACATCATTCTTTGGGGATGCTTTTCTGCAAAGGGGACAGGACGACTGCACCGTATGGGGGAGGATGGAATGGGGGCCATGTATCGTGAGATCTTGGCCAAACAACCTCGCCTTCCCTCAGGTAAGAGGCATTGACGGATTGGAAGTCGTGGCGTGGTGCGGTCCAGCATGGACAACGACCCGAAACACACAGCCAGGGCAACTAAAGGAGTGGCTCGTAAGAAGCCATCTCAAGGTCCTGGAGTGGGCCTAGCCAGTCTCGATGACCTAACGCCAAATAGAAAATCTTTGTGAGGGAGCTGAAAGTCCGTATTGCCCAGCACAGCATGAAACCTAGAACGGATCTGGAGAAAGTCTGTATGGAGGAGTGGGCGCAAAATCCGCTGCTGCAGTGTGTGCGCTAACCTGGTCAAAAGGAACTACAGGAGAACGTATGATCTCTGTAATTGGGCAAACAAAGGTTTCTGTCACAAAATATTAAGTTCTGCCTTTTCTGAAATGTATCAAATACTTTATGTACATGCAATAAATGCTAATTCATTACTTAAAAACATACAATGTGATTCTCGTGGATTTTTGGTTT
>NC_036856.1:41233001-41233367 GCF_002910315.2 Salvelinus sp. IW2-2015 | reverse complement strand
GACTGAAGCACAGGAGAAGGGGTTGTGACGTTTAGACTGAAGCACAGGAGAAGGGGTTGTGACGTTTAGACTGAAGCACAGGAGAAGGGGTTGTGCTTCAGCTGCGCTGGGATGGAGAAGACTGACTTCATAGCAACAGAAGGCCTTGTTGCCTCGCTGGATGACATCACTGTTGTAGTAGATCTAGCATCATGCTGACCATTTTATTTTTTTATATATATATTTCTTTAAAGTCACTCCTGGTTTTCTGGTCCAGGGTCAGCCAGCAGACACTGGTCTCTTTTTATCCAGGAAGAGGAGAGCCTGTGTGGGCCACCGAGCCGGCCGTTTCCCTGCCTGCCACCGAGCCGGCCGTTTCCCTGCCTG
>NC_036856.1:41209718-41232991 GCF_002910315.2 Salvelinus sp. IW2-2015 | reverse complement strand
GCCGTTTCCCTGCCTGCCACCTAGCCAGCCGTTTCCCTGCGTGCCATCATTTATCTCCATCTACAGCCTCTTTTCAGTCATTCTCTCCCACTCAAGCCCATTCTAGCCCCTGTTCTCTCGCTCACCTTCTAAGTGTTTTCCGTGGCAGAGTGCTTTTCCAGACTGTCCTGTCTGTCTGGGTCTCTCACTATCTTTCGTTCACCCCCAGCCCTCCAGACCTGGACATGCACCTAGCTGCCAGGGAAACTTCAATCACTGATGTCACAGGGCTGCCACGTCCATTAGTAGTGTGCCACACATACTGCAGTGATGTCAGTCCAGTCAGTGTAATACTTTTAACAGAAGTTACCCGAACAGTTTGAGGTCTCTGTCTCTGTGTCTGTCTCGTCTGTGTCTGTGTCTGTCTCTGTGTCTGTCTCTGTCTCTGTCTCACACCAGTTAACCATTCAGTTTGTTGGAGGACTATGTTTTATGTTAATGTAGGACTGTTAATGCTACGTTGTCACAGTAACGTGGAAAATGTGGAGCTGCCTCTCTTCTTTCTTTCTGTGACGGGGGACATTTATTTTGAACGACTGTGAGAAGATCACTTCTGGTGACTTTTTTTATTTTATTTTTTAAGGGCATTCTACTCCAAAAAGCATTAAAATGAAATTATGTTCTCTTTTAAACTCATCGGACAGTTTTTAAAATTTGATCTCAGTAACGACACCCGCCAATTCTATATTAATCGCTCTAGAAATTATGCTAGCATAACATTGCTGTATTTTTAGCTAGCAATTATTACATCTATCAATAGCGTCAGGTGATATTACCATAGTGTCATCTATCTAGGATGATTGACAGCCATCGTCTTTAGTGACGGCCATCGTTTGACGTGACAGATGATACCGAACCTATTTCAYAATTGACTGGCCTCGTGCAGTTATGAGCAGAGTCGGGCAGTCCACAGCAGGYTAGTGCATAGGTGACATTCCTAGTAAATTGCCTATATTCCTATTTGCTATAGCTTATTACAATAAATGTGTTTATATTTACAGAATGTAAGAGAACAATGTAGACATGGCTAAGTTTCACCTTTTTTAAACGTTTTTTTTTCTCTCTCTCTAATAGCGGATGATTTCTCCGAGTCAATGAAGCCTAGAACTCCGTTAGATATCTCAGAAAGTTGTTGTTTTTGAATAACCTACAAATATGGTAGGCCTAAGGTAACAATGAGAGAGTTGGAACAAACAGATAGAAAAATCWAATGAGAAATTTGAAGAGACCTTACAGTTGAGCAAAGCATTATATGACAAATGATGCATTCATGCTGCTAGGCCGAAAAAGAAAAGAAAATCTCTCCTTGCTAAAAGCTTAATCCTACTAATTGAAATATAATAAAAGCATTAAGACAAAATAAAGTTATGAAAATAAAGTGTTTAATGTCCTAAAGTTTCTGGTTTTAAATGGGAACCGTTATGTAAATCAGGAGTTTATGCTATTCTCAATCACTACTTTTATTTTGAATTACAAATTATATTTCAGGCCACAAGCAGTAAAATTGAGCTAACAATACCAAGATGGGAAAAAATTTAATGAGAAGTCTAAAGAGAGCTGGCTACAGCTGAGGAAACAAGGGGCGGCAGGTAGCCTAGCGGTAAGAGCATTGGATCAGTCACCGAAAGGTTGCTAGATCGAATCCCCCGAGCTGACAAGGTAAAAATCTGTCGTTCTGCCCCTGAACAAGGCAGTTAACCCACTGTTCCTAGGCCTGTCATTGTAAATAAGAATTTGTTCTTAACTGACTTGCCTAGTTAAATAAAGTTTTTTTTCAAATTAAGAAATTAAGAAAACGATGTGTTAGCCTAGGCCTATTTCTACGTTCTAGCGTTGTGCAACCTACCTTCAACACATGGTAGCCTAGGCCTAATAAGAGAGGAGGATGAGGCAAAAATACTAATTTTAGTTTTTAGTTCTCCAGTTGTGAGGCTAGCAGAGTTGCTGTCTGCAGCTCATGATGATTTTACAACCCCCATCACAAGACAGTCAGTGAGGCTTGTTGACTGTGTCACTCTCTCCATTAGCGCATTCCGGGCACCATAGACATGCCCACACAGGTCTTCAACACACACAGACATGCCCACACAGGTCTTTCTTGCCACAGCTCCAGCAGAGTGGAATAGGCTACTAGAAAAGATTTGGCTCCACTAAATARAGTTTGCAAATCTCGTGATTTACGTCATTTTCAACTTTTTTAATTTTGTTTGGGTGGTGGGGGAGTGGGGGAGATGCCCTTTTGTATATCACAATGTTTTAAGAGTACATAATCACGATGGGAAAGGTTGACATCACGCTACCCTAGTTGGCTACACTTCCAGGATTACTTTGGCTGAGAAATCGCAAAAYGTAACTAGCAATCTGAGGAAGATATAGAACTTGTCACTCGGATCTTTAAAATGCGTCTCGGCAGAAACGCAAAATTTGTTTTTGCAATGGCGGTGCGCCACTACTAACTGAGTATAGGAGAAAGACTGACTGCTGTCTCTCTCTCTCTCTCTACAATCAACCACTCACAGCCCTCTGTAGTACTCCTTTAGCCAAACAACACCTTTTTAGGTCATTGATGTAGAAACAAAAACTCACAACCTAAAATAGTCCGTGTCAATATTCCATTGGTAAGTAAAACTACTATCCGTTCTCCTACGCCTGAATCACACACACATAGAGGTCATTGTACAGCCCAGGGCTACTTCTGAGTGTGGTAATCTTTATATTCATGAGTTCTCTCCTCTAATGAAGTGGTTCCTTGAGGAAGTGTGTGTGTGCTACAGGCGTAGGAGAGAGCGAGAGAGAGACTCTCTTACATCCAATATCTGTCTTCCATTACAGTCTAGTCTGTTGTTGGACTCCAGAGTGGGTTCTGGGGTGGGCCAGTCTTACTGGTTTATCACACTGGGCTGGGCGCCAGGCCTGGCACATTAAGGACAAATGAAGAAGAACAGCCRGAATGATGTTTGTCTCTTACTGCTCGTACAGGATGTCTCATGATCACATCGACCACAGCCAGGGAACTTTTTGTTGTGATTAGTCAAGGAGGGAGGGAGTGAGAGTGAGCAGAAGGGTTGATGTGGTGGTTTAGGATGTTGGATGCCACAAACTCTGCCGTGACTTCCTACTGCTTATGTATTATATTTGTTTTGAGGATTATTTTTTATTTTTTGCATATTTTTACCAAGACATTTTATTCTTGATGCTTTTATAGATGATGAGCATGTATGACATATTGGAGCTGTGGAGAAAGTCCCTGAATCAGGAGAGGTCTTGACAATTGCCCTTCTGAAGGCCTCTCTCTCATCACGTCCAAGATGGTGGTAGCACCAGAAGAACTAACCATGTCTAGATGTCTCCTGCCCTAGTGGGAAAACAAACCACTGTAATTCATATCATCAGGTTTCAAAGACATTTTGCCTTCTCCGAGAACAATGGATGCATCTGATTTGTCATCCAGCGAAGTCTCTCTGTCTCTCTGTCTCTCTGTCTCTCTGTCTCTCTGTCTCTCTGTCTCTCTGTGTCTGTCTCTCTGTGTCTGTCTCTCTCTGTCTGTCTCTCTCTCTGTCTCTCTCTGTTAGAGCCCTGACTCAACAGCCTTGAAATCACAGCCGTGCTCTGTCAGGTATGTTCATTGTCTCTGGTGAAGTTAGGAGGCCTGGTTCCTGTGGCCCTAAAGGCACCCGAGTGACTTCTCCCCCTAAATAGGGAGTGTGTGTTGTGCCCATGCACCCCCAAGCCTAACCAATCAGCTACAGGTCTATAGTTAGACGGCCCATCAACAGCTGCCCCCTCTCTCCTTCCCCCTCTCTCCTCTCCCAAACCACCAGTTGTCCCCACTAGTAGCAAGAGGAGTCACCCATAGTGCTTTGCAACAGCTGAGGGGGAGCTGGATCAACTTTCCACTCGACCAATGATATTTCTGGATCTCATTACTAATATCAGCACAATATTGACCTTGACACACAAACAACTCTTGATMCCCAACAAAATGCTTTCCCTCCCAGTGGTTTGTTTCAAACTTTGGCAAACTTGGTTTGCGATGTAGAAGTCTAACGGGCGCCATGTTTGCGCCAAAGCTCCCTCCAAGAAGACAAAACTACCCCCCCCCCCCCAAAAAAAAATATTTAATTATGGAAGGTTTGGTGCTAACATGGAGGATTTAGTGTTAACCTTCTCTGAGTGTGGTCGGTCGGTGCTTGTCCCTGCTAGCGCTAACATGCCCCAGGAACTATGGCAGTCCAATCTCTTCCTGTGCCAAACCCGCTAGCTATATACTCTCCTACTGGCAGAGCTGCTGTGGCAGGCAGGCCTTACGAATGGGAAGGCCTGTTATTAACAAGTCACATTCCACTTCCTCCCTCCCTTTCCTAGCCCCTCCCCAACCTCTGTGTTCAAATTGAATTGAATAGAGGAATTGAATTGAATAGTTCTGAATCTAATTGAATTGAATTGAATAGTTCTGAATCTAATTGAATTSAATTGAATAGWTCTGATTCCAACATTTTCCAGCTGCTGCCCAGTGCAACGTCCCACAACAAACCCAGAGAACTCTGAATCAGAGCCCCTTTGACATTTTGTCATGTTTGAGCTCGTTGGGATTCAAGAAAGCCTCCAACTGATGGAAGGTTATCCATCAAAGGAAGGGAATTCTAGGATTTCCTGTTAGTCTGTCTTAAAGACCATGTTAGACTGAGACAGAGAGACTACTAGTTCTGCTCCCACAGAGCCCTATTCCCCTACAGTCAGTGTGGGGGTTTCCATTGTGTGCATGCAGGGGCCATTCCCCTTGTAACCAGAGCTCTGGAGCCTGGCCTGAATGGGGAAACCCGATCTGCTGCTTCATGCCGGCCTCTGATTTAAGATTACTGGGAGAGACCCGCGATGGAATGAGAATGCTGTTCATTCCAACGCAGCCCTGTCACTCTCTGGTGTGGTCAGTGAAGGGTTCATCCTGATTCAGACCATCTGTAATTACGTAGAGGYAATGCTGTTTAAACATAATGTGTGTGTTTCCAACCATTCGCCTTCCTAAACTCTGCACCAGTAGTATAGTCTCTACGGCAGGGCAGTTCTTGCACCATTTGTATGTTCTTCTCTGCTGTTGGATCGCAGAAAGCAGCAGAATGTCTCTGGGTTTATCAGCGTATAACATCAAAATCAGACCAAACACTGTGGGGGACCACACAAAACAATCCTCAGCATTCAGCTATAGGCCTATCATGTAGACTGCTACCCCAACTCTATATTTTACTATAACTATTTCCCCCAGACAAACTGTCTAATCAAATTTAAATGTTATTGGTCACATACACGTGTTTAGCAGATGTTATTGCGAGTGTAACGAAATTGCTCGTGCTTCTAGTTCCGACAGTGCAGCAATATTTAACAATTAATATCTAACAATTTCACAACAAATACCGACTACGCATAAATCTAAGTAAAGGAATGGAATTAAGAATACATAAATATATGGATGAGTGATGTCAGAGTGGCATAGAGTAAAACACAGTAGGTAGTATACAATACAGTATATACATATGASAAGATATGTAAATGTTATTAAAGTGACATTATTAAAAATGACTAGTGTTCCATTTATTAAAGTGACCAAGGATTTCAAGTCATTATCACTAACCATGTTTCCATCCACACTTTTTATGCATGTAAAGTCATACCCGTATTTAAAAAAATATATATATATAATAATCACGACAGCTGTGATGGAAATGGGACGTTTCGGTACAATTTTATAAATGCAAACAAATAATTAGTTTGTTCGACATGGTGGGATCTTGAAATGGCTGTGGAAACTCCTTTTTATGCACAAATATTGCTATAATAACCATCARATTGAAGTAGACTTGGAGTCACACGATGACACGGTGTGTGTGGTCCTCCCACTACGTCTTCGGGGAAACCATGCGGTTTAAATTAGTCTACAGATGAAATAAGTGATGAACTTCACCGGGTGGTGAACGTGCCTGGATGAGCTTGATGCTCCTTTACAATAGATATCGAGGGACTTATTCTGGTGACGTGATGATCGATGCTTGATTGCCGTTTTTTGACCAAAACATTCTCTCTTAACCACAATAGTCTCATCGGTGGACTAGCTCTATCCACACAGTATCTGCGAGCTGATATATGCCACGTGCTAAGATCAGAGTAGTCACYTTTTGGCTATTTAACCCAACAGTTTTTGACGACTACTATCGGTAGAGCTAYAAAATGCGATGGGGAAACACGTTGAACATTCATCTTTTATTCTGGACATGAAAATGTAACTGACCATTTTTTGTTGTTGTTGGGTGCCACGTCAACTATGTGATTTTTTACCTGCAACAAGTCTGTTTGGTGGAACACCCACTGGTGAGAAATTTTAAATGTTTTCTTTATGCTGATTTTTTGTTTTTAATATTCACATATCTGTTGCCAATTGGATGAAAACCAAGCTATTGTCTTCAACAACAACCATAGTGGTCTCTTATCAGAACCCCTGGCTGCATCTGAAGTTCTCTATTGTCTTCAAACGAGACCATAGTGGTCTCTTATCAGAACCCCTGGCTGCATCTGAAGTCTCTATTGACTTCAACGAGACACCATAGTGGTCTCTTATCAGAACCCCTGGCTGCATCTGAAGTCTTGCTATTGACTTCAAACAGACACCATAGTGGTCTCTTATCAGAACCCCTGGCTGCATCTGAAGTCTGCTATTGACTTCATGAATGTGTACATGTGACGTATCCGGTGGCCGTGGATACTATCTTTCGACTGGAAGCCTGTGGAGTGTGCAGAGGAACGGGGTGACATGGGACAACTTGGGAAGGTTGAYCACCAGGCGGTCTGTTCACAAAACAATGTCCATACAGGCTACAACACTTTGGGTCAAGCTTTTGTAGGCCAACGTTCCTTGCTAGCTTAAAGCTGAAGCCAACATCAACTCACTACCCCTAGGACTTTGTCTGTGATATGTAAACCGTCATGAAAAATAGGATCATTTCAAAGCTGATTCCGACCAAAACTTTGTCGGTCTTTCTCTGATGTCTCTCCCAAAGATGATCTATTGCCTCAGCAAACTGACTCTCTGTAATAGCTCTATTTTAAAAAAATAGCCTAGTAACTCAAGCATGCACCAGTCCTATTGATATGCATTCACCTGTATTGTGACTAGGCCTAGTAACTCAATGCATGCACACAGTCCTATTGGATATGCATTCACCTGTATTGTGAATAGGCCGTGGCTACATCTTGATTTACCCAGTTTATCAACAGACTACAGATTTACTATTCAAACAAATTATTACTATTATGCGGTTAGAAACATTGTATAATTGAATGTTTGATTGTATAATTGATTCATTAATGAATACATTAAAAAACAAAAATTACTAATGTAATGAATGATATTGAAATCAAAAGATCAAGTGCCATTCTGTGACTTTGGCTGATACGCCTTATTTAGCCCTGGTATCATTTTGGTGTTGTTTTGGTAGATTATCGTSTAATGAAATTGTGCAAATGTAATGATATTGAACTCAAAAGATGCCTAACGAATGAACAGAACAGTTGCTCAGTTCGTCTGGATCAAGGACCTCTCTGTGACTTTGGCTAAATATGCCTTCTGTTTGGCCGTGGTATTGTTTTGCTATCGAGTAGCATGATGGTATTGAGTATTGTGATACTAAAACTGGTCAAAATGATGTTACACTAGATGGGATGGAGCGGCCGGACATCATTAGTCACGAGAGAGAGAGAGAGAGAGAGAGATCAAGGCGTAGGGTATTTCTGGGTGATTGGGACCAGTGGACTCAATAGGCTGAGTGAATAAGGAGAGGATGTTGTCTTTTCAAAGTGGTTGACAAAGTCGTCCGCAGAGAGGGAGAGGGGGAGGAAGTGAAGGATTAAGGAGGAGGGAGGAGGAGGAGGTGGTAGTAAAGAGTGATTTAGAAATGGGCTTTAGCAGCGGATGCAGAGGAAATGAATGGGAAGGATAGTCACCATCTTAGTAGTGTGTTGTAATGTGCCTCTGTAGATCAGACCGTCAGTGGACTGTGTACACACAAGGCTCTGAACGTCTGAGCGCTGATGTAAACATGTAGAGGGGAGGGGGTAGAGGAGAGGGGGGGGTAGAGAGAGAGAGAGAGATAAAGCAGCTTATCCAAGAGACTGTTTATGCTGAAGTCCTGTGACTTTTATGAGTTGTGATGGAGACTGTGTGTCAGGGTTTCCGTAAAGGAAAATGTGATGCTGGACATTTTTTGACTGGCAGGGTATAAATTTACAGGACATTTTGAGAAAAGTGCCGGACCCGTATGCATTGGGTACATAACCTGATTAGGGCGTCCGTCCACGGTGCTCACAATGTGTACTCCATGTGTAACTCTGTGTTGTTGTCTGTTCACACTGCTATGCTTTATCTTGGCCAGGTCGCAGTTGTAAATGAGAACTTGTTCTCAACTAGCCTACCTGGTTAAATAAAGGTGAATTTTTTTATTTTTTTTTATGACAGAAATCACATTTATAGATGATGGTAATTCATCTTAACAGAACAACGAGTGTGGTGTCCTTATCAAATTCCGACGCGCACTTTAAAGATGTTCGAAAAGCTGTCCACATGTATTTTCTTTCAGACAACAAGACGAGTAACGAACAGCAGAATCACTAGCTTACGTCAGTCTACTATACCTCAGTGTAGAAAAGCTTACCTATTCTATTGGTGGGCATTTTCCAAACAGGTTCTGGGACAGTTTTGGGATGGTACATCCCACATTCATKCAACTGGTAAGCCTAGGCTACATAAAACATTTAAAAGGCAATGAGTCTGATGCAACGGATGAGAACATTTTAGCTTAAAACGTTGATCAACTATTTTATTTCASATTTTAAGCACAGCAATGCGCACAAGGCGGGAGGCTACATGCGACTGTTTAGTCCATAATGCAATTAGTGGGGAAACACTTTTTAAAAAGTGCATCGTTCATGTGAACGGTTTGTCTGTTTAGAAACAGAGGAGATTCAAAMATGCTAGGATGGGTTGCAAATATGACTAGGATTGTGCCTTTGACTACTGGACAATGGGGGGGGAAAAGTTGATTTTGAAAACCAATAGAATATGAGAGAAATAGGCTTCTGGGTTTCAATGGAGAGATGGCATATAGAAGTCTAAAATAATCGCCTCCATGGATATGGTCAGATTTTTGCCTCGGCTACTTTGAAGCAAGGTAAGACGTGCTTCATATGTAGTAAAATGTTCAGGTTTCAAACGATTTCAGTATATTTTAAAGAAAAATAAATAAAATGCTTAATTATCACAGACGATTGGCCAGCGGACTATTTTATTTATCGGCTTTTCTAAAAAATAATAATAATATTGGCCCAAAAAATTGCTGTTACCTGCTAACGGAAACCCTGGTGTGTGTGCTGAGTGAGCTACTGAGGGTGACTGTTGTTTCAGCCTGCAGGCCGTCCTGTTCCATTGCTTCAGCCATTGTTCCCGTTTCCTCTAAACAATGTGCTGCTCTTTCCCAAACACCACCACGTGAAGCCCCTCAGGCCTACCCAGCACCTCAGGCCCCTGCTCATGTGTTTTCCTCGGTCCATGGAAACACACCGTCTGATTCTGACACTGTGCCATCCTGGTCATGGCCTTAACCCAGGGTCTTCAGTTTCAACTTGGCAASAGMACAGGATCAGCTGCTTTCTCGCTTTGAAAGGAAAAGAGAGCTGATCCACTGCTGTTTTAGAGGTGAGGAGATATTCTCACTAAGGGCCCGAGGACAGTCATCCCCCTCCCTACAGCTGCAGGACAGCTGCCCCACCAACAGCCTGAGGCCCTGTTGTGCTCTGACGTCCACAGGCAACCCCCACCCCAGGCACAGTTCTAGGATCTGCTTACCCTCTCCAACTTATTAAAGGAAAACACAAAATGACCTGCGATCAGTGTCTGGGCGCTACTTCCTCCAACTCTCCCACAGGCCTTTCGTACATCTGAGGAGCGACACTCTGCCGCCTTGCGTCTTAACAACATTAGTCAGCCTTTCTTCTGACGTCTCACGCACACGCTCTCTCTCTCTCGCTCTCTCTCTCGCGCTCTCTCTCTCTCTCACGCTCGCTCTCTCTCTCACGCTCACACACTCAGAGACTAGTGGTTTCTTGGAACTTGAAGCTGCAGGCCACAACAATAATTTAAAGCCTTCCTTTCAGTTGACCCAGATTAGGGCCTGGTACTACTACCATGTTCAGTGTTTAGCCTCTGTCTCATCTGTATTCAGCTTGAGTGGCTGAGGTTTATTATTCACTTTTTGGGAGTATAAGTCTGTGGGTGTTTTCTTCATTAGCAAAGGCTTTTGACCACTTTTGTGGTTGAGTAACCACAGTCATACTGACTCAACACTGCATCTCCAGTCTGTCCTGTTGCAGTAAAGCACTGTCTTGGAATCTACATCTCAGCTCTGTGCTTTTCTTTTTTTTGAGCCCGGTGGCGTCTGGTGACTAACCCCACAGTGGAGTCTTCCTGCCTGGGTTAGAGCACAGAGTAACAGGACGTGGGTTTTACCTTCCCAGAGTGCATCTGTGAGTCACAACATGGTGTGGGAAAGAAGCCCTTTGTGCCCTCACACCCTGACTCAATCTGGAGGCGCGTGCCACTCGCTGTGCCCCGCGCTGTCCTCGCTGTGCCACTCGCTGTGCCCCGCGCTGTGCCCCTCGCGCTGCCCCGCGCTGTGCCCCTCGCCTGGCCACCTCGCTGTGCCCCTCGCTGTGCCCCGCGCTGTGCCCGCGCTGTGCCCCGCGCTGTGCCCCGCGCTGGTGCCCCGCGCTGTGGCCCCTCGCTGTGCCCCGCGCTGTGCCCCCGCGTGCCACTCGCTGTGCCCTCGCTGTGCCCCGCGCTGTGCCCGCGCTGTGCCCACTCGCTTTGCCCCTCGCTGTGCCCCTCGCTGTGCCCGCGCTGTGCCCCGCTTGCCCTCGCTGTGCCCCTCGCTGTTGCCCCTCGCTGTGCCCTCGCTGTGCCCGCGCTGTGCCCCGCGCTGTGCCCCCCGCTGTGCCCTCGCTGTGCCACTCGCTTGCCCCTCGCTGTGCCCCTCGCTGTGCCCCGCGCTGTGCCCCTCGCTGTGCCCCTCGCTGTGCCCCTCGCTGTGCCCCTCGCTGTGCCACTCGCTGTGCCACTCGCTTGCCACTCGCTGTGCCTGTTGCCCCTTCGCTGCTGCCCTCGCTTGCATCGCTGTGCCCCGCTGCTTGCCTCGACTGTGCCCTCGTGTGCCCCTCTTTGCCTCGCTGTGGCCCCTGTGTGCCCCTCGCTGTGCCTCAACATCTACTGAAGTAGGCTAGACAGTTTACCAAGATGTTTAGTACTATACCAAGATAGAAACACAGCTTGTCGTTTCCAATGGGAAAAAATGTTTCATAGTGGGCAGAGCCAAAGGCACGCGCTAGCTATATCAATCAAATGTATTTATAAAACCCTTCTTACATCAGCTGATATCTCAAAGTGCTGTACAGAAACCCAGCTTAAACCCCAAACAGCAAGCAGTGCAGGTGTAGAAGCACGGTGGCTAGGAAAAAACTCCTAGAAAGGCCAAAACCTAGGAAGAAACCTAGAGAGGAACCAGGCTATGAGGGGTGGCCAGTCCTCTTCTGGCTGTGCCGGGTGGAGATTATAACAGAACATGGCAAAATGTTCATAAATGACCAGCATGTCAAATAATATAATCACAGTAGTTGTCGAGGGTCAGCAAGTCAGCACCTCAGGAGTAAATGTCAGTTGGCTTTCATAGCCGATCATTAAGTATCTCTACCGCTCCTGCTGTCTCTAGAGCAGGTGTCAAACTCATCCACGGAGGCCTAGTGTCTGCAGGTTTTGGTTTTTCCTTTCAATAAAGCCCTAGACACCAGGTGTGGGGAGTTCCTAACTAATAGTATGTTAATTCATCATCAGTACAAGGGAGCAAACCCGCAACACCGGCCCCCGTGGAATGAGTTGACACTGTGCTCTAGAGAGTTGAAAACAGCAGGTCTGGGACAGGATGCACGTCCGGTGAACAGGTCAGGGTTCCATAGCCGCAGGCAGAACAGTGAAACTGGAGCAGCAGCATGGCCAGTGGACTGGGACAGCAAGCGTCATCAGCCAGGTAGTCCTGAGGCATGGTCCTAGGGCTCAGGTCCTCCGAGAGAGAGAAAGAAAGAGAAATTAGAGAGAGCATACTTAAATTCACACAGGACACCGAATAAGACAGGAGAAGTACTCCAGATATAACAAACTGACCCTAGCCGCAGACACAAACTACTGCAGCATAAATACTGGAGCTGAGACTACTGCAGCATAAATACTGGAGGCTGAGACAGGAGGGGTCAGGAGACACTGTGGCCCCATCCGATATACCCTCGGACAGGGCCAAACAGGAAGGATATAACCCACCCACTTGCCAAAGCACAGCCCCCCACACACTAGAGGGATATCTTCAACCACCAACTTACCATCCTGAGACAAGGCCGAGTATAGCCCACAAAGATCTCCGCCACGGCACAACCCAAGGGGGGCCCCAACCCAGACAGGAAGATCACGTCAGTGACTCAAGTGACGCACCCTCCTAGGACGGCATGAAAGAGCACCAGTAAGCCCGTGACTCAGCCCCTGTAATAGGGTTAGAGGCAGAGAATCCCAGTGGAGAGAGGGAACCGGGCCAGGCAGAGACAGCAAGGGCCAGACTACACTCAATGGGCCGACTACACTCAATCATATGACCCACTGAAGAGATGAGTCTTCAGTAAAGACTTAAAAGTTGAGACAGAGTCTGCGTCTCTCACATGGGTAGGCAGACCATTCCATAAAAATGAGCTCTGTAGGAGAAATCCTCCACTGTTTGCTTAGAAATTCTAGGGACAATTAGGAGGCCTGCGTCTTGTACCGTAGCGTACGTGTAGGTATGTACGGCAGGACCAAATTGGAAAGATAGGTAGGAGCAAGCCCATTAATGCTTTGTAGGTTACAGTAAAACCTTGAAATCAGCCCTTGCCTTAACAGGAAGCCAGTGTAAGGAGGCCTCACACTGGAGTAATATGATCACATTTTTTGGTCTAGTCAGGATTCTAGCAGCCGTATTTAGCACTAACTGAAGTTTATTTAGTGCTTTATCCGGGTAGCCGGAAAGCAGAGCATTGCAGTAGTCTAACTAGAAGTAACAAAAGCATGGATTAATTTTCTGCATCATTTTTGGACAGAAATTTTCGATTTTTGCAATGTTACGTAGATGGAAAAAAGCTGTCCTTGAAACAGTCTTGATATGTTCGTCAAAAGAGAGATCCGGGTCCAGAGTAACGCCGAGGTCCTTCACAGTTTTATTTGAGACGACTTTACAACCATCAAGATTAATTGTCAGATTCAACAGAAGATCTCTTTGTTTCTTGGGACCTAGAACAAGCATCTCTGTTTTTRCCGAGTTTAAAAGTAGAAAGTTTGCAGCCATATCCTATTGGCTGGTTCTAGCATGCATCTGCATATTTCCGTTAGGGAACGCCTACTCTGTGAAGTGCGCCTGTGCAATAGCTCAATTCACCTTTGCACTCCTTCTAAACAACACAATTAAAAAAATATTATTATTATTATTTTTTTTTGCAAAGGGTAAAGTCTACATAACTTAGTCCTCTCTGTTCATAACAAATTTTTAGTTTTGGGAACAGAACACTGTATTGAGATCAAATGTTTAATCGATGAGAACATTTGCAGAATGTCAGCCAAAATCCATCTCGTTCCATCTTCTCCTACTGCCTGCCAGTGGGCTTCCTCTCACTACCATATTTGGTAGTGCCAACCGGYTGCTTCACATTTACACATCCAGTGAAATATCTGMCTCATTGTTCTYTCTGTGAGTTTACTACKTAGCTACYGTAGTTGCCCTGGTAACCAAACATACTTGCAAGTTTAGCTAACCAAACCYTCAGTCCTAGCTTGCTATTATGAAAATCGAATTCAACAATGCCAATAATGTTTTCAATTCGACTTGTGCTTTCAAAAGCAGCTCAGACATAGAACATGTAAGAATTAACTATAGCCGTTGGATTCTACCGTGCAAATATACCACGCATTATATGGGAAATGATGGGCGCCCTTCAAGCCAATCAGAAARGAGTATTCAACAATGCCATGGTATAAAACTGTGTAACGAACAATACTATGACGAGGTATCAGGGCAGTATCCCTGCTGTGGGATAGGAGTTGTGCCCCCCCCCCCCAGTGTGCCTCATGCATAGTGTGGGAATCCCTTTGTGTGTGTGTGTGTTAGAGGGAGAGAAAGAGAATCCCTTTGTGCCCTACCCTCACCCTCTGACTCACTGTAGGCCGTGTGCTCCGCACCCCTCCGCTCCCTTCCACACCGCCGAGACTCCTTCCTGGACTTTGTATTGTAAACAAACTAGTTTCCCATCCCACGCACTGAGCTGGCAGCAGCCTTGATGGATACATAGATACAACTGTATTACCCCTTTAAGGGAACTGGTTGGTCTTGAACATTGAGCACGGTTACATGCACACAATAATGAGATTATTGTGGATAGTCAGGTTACACATATAAATAGTTTGTTTTAAAAACGTTGACATGCTTTGCAAGAAGAACCGATGTCCCTAATAATCCGGTTTACATGGGACACATCTGGAATCAGGCTACCGGTGGGACTTTTGATAAATGCAGAAAATCCCCAATCAAATCAGAGTTCAGATGTGTATTAGTTTATGAAAACTATTTATAAGATGTGTACTTTCAGTTATTTATTTTTATTTTTCTCGATCTCACTTCACTCGTGCTTTAGAGGGAAGCTTGCACTACCCCGTGCTGTCACATGTACAGAGTAAATACACAATAGGAATGGAGATTTCTATTTTTAATTATAAAAAATAAAAATAAATGTATTTCGAATTTTTTTAAATTACATTTTGAAAGCAGTTTACATGTCCTAATAATTCGAAATATTTCTCAGAAAACCAGTTGTTTTTAATTGACCTCTGCTTACTTCGATTATGACCTTTTACGACGATTTTTAAGATAAGCAGAGTAAAGTGTTTACATGGCTAATGCCGTACTCGGCCTTCTGCCATGATCAGTTTTAATATTGAATTATTAGTGTGCATGTAAACGTATTCATTAAGATAAAAGCCTAGTAGCTATGATACAAAAAACACATTTACACCAGAAACATGTTGCCAACCTTCTAGAGCTGTTTGGGGGGGCAAGTCTCTAACTGATTTTAGAGGCTCTAGTTGTACCCCTGTTAGAGGCTCTAGTTGTACCCCTGTTAGAGGCTCTAGTTGTACCCCTGTTAGAGGCTCTAGTTGTACCCCTGTTCTGTTACCTCTGTAGTCACACCTGTTAGAGGCTCTAGTTGTACCCCTGTTAGAGGTCTAGTTGTACCCCTGTTAGAGGCTCTAGTTGTACCCTTTTTTTAAAGGCTCTAGTTGTACTCTCTTATTAGCATGGTATTCCAACTGAAACTTCTCAAGTTACTTATTTCCTATACTTTAGTGATGAGATATTACACAAATACATCATTCATATGAACCTGCTGCAGCCTCTCTTTAGTCTAATATAATAATCAGAGTGATGGTAGTAACTAGGGCTGGGATGTCAAGGGAGCTCACCATACGATGTTATCGTGTGCTTAGGCGCCGATACGCTACGTATTGTGATTCTCGAATTTTCTATATGTATTGTGATTCAATACTTATATTTTTATTGCCAATTTTGATGTTCCAAACATATTGCTCATCCGTAATGTCTGCTGCAGAGAGACGAGAGCAACGAGGAAATGAGTTTTGATCCGTCATGAAATAAATGTTGATAGCTAGAACTATCTAGAAAATCAATACTGGAGTTTATCAAATGGGCAGAGAGCGCTCTCTGATCTGTAGTAACCTTGGTTTTGTTTTCCCCTGATGTGATCTCTCTCTCTCTCCATAGTCACGTGGAGACGAATCACCACTTGCACGACCCTCGGAAGACCATGACGACAAGCCATGAACCCGATGAGTCTCCACCGCCCCCCCACCCTCTGCCAGCCCACAGCAACGCAACATGGCGCCCGTCCCAGCCAACCTTGGTGAGTCACGCACAAGTTCTCTGTCTCTTTCTCTGTGGGCTCTCTCTTTTCTCTCGTGTCTCGTTCGCCTCTCTCTCTCTCGTGCTCTCCCTCTCCTCTTCTTGTGTCTCTCCCTCTCTCCCCTCTTCTCTGTGTCTCTCCCTCTGATCTCTACTCTCCTGCTGTGCTCTCTCATCCCTCGCTCCTTCTCTCTCTCTGTGTCTACTCTCTCTCTGGACTGCTCCCTCTGCTCTAACTCTGGCTGGCCCTGCTCGTCACCTGCGCTGCCGTCTCTCTTGCCTCAGCCCTCTTCACACAATAACCAGATCACCTAAGCGAAACTGATGGAGTATGAGATAAGTCCTGTCAACTAACCATATCGACTCCTGACACGTCCGAGATGGTATCTAGGCACCATGCGCCACAGTCCGTTGAACAATAACTCTAGTGCGACTGCGATGCACCAGCCTGGCAGGAATAGTACTTTGAACAGCCTCAGGCCAGCAGACTTACCACAATCACCAGCAGACACATAAACCACAAGCTGAACGACGAAACGTCCCCACCAGCCTTACCATACACCCAGGATAACGCCAGAAACGCGCCTCGAGACTCTCGCAACAAAATGCATTGTGCGCCGAATACGCATCGACCCTGAAAGCCCACGTCGGAGCGCACCGAAGACGATGTCTCACTGAGTCTCAGCTTGTGGATGCTGCCAAAGGTGGTGAGTAGAATAAAAGAGGAGAATCAACCGCGCCTCTCTCGTGCACGCCGCGTTCCATCGCTCCCATGCCTGTTCAGACGGTTCAGGTGACAGAGGCGCCTGACCGAGCGAACAACCTAGCCACCAGTAGACCATTGTGTCTCATCGACACAAGATTCAGACGGAACATGACAGCTGTATAACTCTAAATTCACAAGCCAAGTTAGCGAAGGAATAGCCGTGCACAAACGAACAGTTGACTGACGTCCCTCCGCAGGCATCATATAACTCACATCCGCGTGTCTCAGCGCCTAGCAGCTACCACAGCGCTCATAATCATAGCACACCACAGCCTACAGAACATAATGTTGACAAGCCACCTATGACGCAGCCTGAATAACCGAGAACGAGCGCGACCCCTCTCGCTACGAGCTGCTACCGACTGCGAAGATGCAGCGCCAACCACCTGAGAAGCACGCATCGCTAGAGCGTCGCCGCACCAGCCGCCAGGATGGCAACCGCTCTCTACAGCGTGCGGGTCAGGACCATCGCACCATGCCCTGGCCAAGGACACCCACCCGCCTGACTCCACTCCTAAAACCGGTCAGGCCAATGGGCACCGCTCTGGTAACAGAGTCCACGCGCGGCCGTCCAATGAGGCAGCCGCCTCTCTAAAGGGTCAGCCGCCAGCCGCAATGTGGCTAATGCCGCGTCTCATGAAAGAGGTCAGAGGCCACAAATGGCGCACCGCTCAAAGCTAAAGAGGCCGTCAGGCACAATGGGGCAAAACCCTCAATACAATAGAAGAACCCACAGGTCAGGCCAATGGGCAACGCTCTCTAAAGGGTACAGGCCCAGAGTAATGGACAAAACGCATCGCTAACAAGAGGAGCTTCACCAATGGCGCACACCGCCCTGCTACCAAGAGTCGTTCCCCAAATGAAAAGCCAGACCAGTCTCATTCATCCCACCAGGGTCAGGCCAAGATGAAAGATGAAAGCACCGCTCTCTAAAGGGATTCAAGGCACAGATGAGAAGCGGCACCCGCGTTTCTAAAGCCGACAAGAGCCTCAGACTGCGCCCAACCGGCGTGCCCAGAGCCGGCGTCTGCTGAAGCAGTGATCTGGCAAACTCAATCCAGGAAAAAGCGCGACCCGTGCCCTCAGTGGTTTTGTTATATTGTTCTAACAGACAAACATGCCAGGAAGAACAACCGCTTTGAGTTGGCTGATAGTGATTGTGTTGAGAGGTTTGACTATCTCTGTCTGTGTTACAACTGAATGCATGTAGGTTACTGCCTTGCTCCAGAGCAGAATGGAAGATTTTTGACCCTTGGTCAGCTTAGGGATTTGATCCAGCAATCCTTCCTGTTACTGGCCCAATGCTCCTTACCTGCCAGGTGCTACTTGCCGCCCCGAGCGACTGGTGATGAATGAAGGTGTCTTGTTTGACCATTTAGGCATGTGTCTACAGCTGGAGAGTGATGGGTTGGGACGTGGGCAGTGGGCAGGGCACAGTGTGAGTGGCAGTGGGAAGAGTGGGCAGTGGACCGTGGCAGGGAGAGTGGGGCAGGAGTGGGCAGGGGAGTGGGGCGGGGAGTTGGGCAGTGGGAGTAGAGCAGGCAGGGAAGTTGGTGTAAAACAAAGCGAGCGGGAGGGGGAGAAACATAAAGCAGGCAAACAAGTGAAAGACCTTTGGGAATTTAGGACAGTGGGGACAGCGGAGAGGGCGCCGGGTGGCTTGGGCTGGGACAGGATGAGAGGGGGGGTTGGCTGGCTGGACAAGAGGGGTGAGGGGGCCCTGGCTTGGGACAGAGAGCCGGGGGGGGGTGGCTGGCAGAGAGAGGGGGTGGGGTGGCTGGCTGGGGACCAGAGAGGGGGGGTGGCTGGCTGGAACAGAGAGGGGGGGGGGGAGTGCTGGCTGCGGACAGGAGAGGCGAGGGGGTGGCTGGCTGGGACAGAAGGGGGGGTGGCTGGCTGGGACAGAGAGAGGGGGCTCGGCTGGCTGGGACAGAGAGTAGGGGGGAGTGGCTGGCTGGGACAGCAGAGGGGGGGAGTGGCTGGCTGGGGACAGAGAGGGTGGGGGGGCCGGTGGCCTGGCTGGGAGACAGAGAGGGGGCTGTGCTAGGCTGGGACAGAGAGGGGGGGTGGCTGGCTGGGCCCGACAGAGAGAGCCGGGGAGGTGGCGGGCTGGGACAGAGAGAGGCCGGGGGGATGGCTGGCTGGGCAAGAGAGAGGGGGGGGGTGGCTGCTGGGACAGAGAGGGGGGGGGTGGCTGGCTGGGACAGAGAGGGGGGGGGGTGGCTAGCTGGGACCAGAGAGGGGGGGTGGCTGGTGGGACGATGGGGGGGTGCTCGGCTGGCACAGACGGGGGGGGGTGGCTGGCTGGGACAGAGAGGGGGGGGGGTGTGGCTGAGCTGGGACAGAGATGGGCGGGGGCGGTGGCTGGCTGATGGGACAAGAGCGAGGGGGGGGGTGTGGCTGGCCAGAGAGGAGTGAGAGAGGGTGGGGCTGGGGAGGAAGCTGGCTGGGAGGGCGGGGGGTGGCTGGCGGACAGAAGAGCGGGGGGGGGTGGCTGGCTGGGACAGAGAGGGCGAGAGGGTGGCTGGTGGGTACAGAGGGGGCGGTGGCTGGCTGTGGAAGATGAGGGGGCGGGGGGGAGTGGCTGGCTGGACAGAGGGGAGAGGGAGTGGTGGTGGACAGATGGGCGGGTGGCTGGGACAGAGAGGGCGGGGGGGGGTGCTGGCTGGGACAAGACGGGGAGTGGGTGGCCGGACGAGGGGGTGGGGGCTTGGGCGGAACCCAGAGAGGGGAGGGGGGGGGGGTGGCTGGACTGGACGAGAGAGGCGGGGGGCTGCTGGGGAACAGAGAGAGGTGGCGCTAGCGGACAGAGAGGGGGGTGGCTGCTATGGGACAGCAAGGGGGGGGGGTGCTGGCTGGGACAGAGGAGAGGTGAGGTGGCTGCTAGGAGCTGTGGACAGAGAGGGGGGGGCTGGCTGGGACAGAGAGAGGCGGGGGGGTGGCTGGCATGGACAGAGGAGGGGGGGGGGGTGAGCTGGCTGGACGCAGAGGGGGAGGGGGCGGTGGCTGCGCTGGGACAGAGAGCGGGGGGGGACGGGCGGCGAAGGTGGCTGGCTGGGACAGAGAGGGAGTGGTGGCTGGCTGGGACAGAGAGGGGGGGTGGCTGGGCTGGGACAGAGAAGGGGAGGGTGGGCTGGACAGAGAAGGGGAGGCTGGCTGGGACACAGAGGGGGGTGGCTGGGCACAACAGGGGGGGCTGGCTGGGACAGAGAGGGAGGGTGGCTGGCTGACAGAGAGTGGGGTGGCGGGCTGGGACAAAGAGGGGGTGTTGGGCGGGCACAGAGAGGTGTGTGTGTGGCTGGGTTGTATGCGTGTTCAGTGTGCGTGTATGAATAGAGCAGTCTCATCATCCTGAATAATTGTCTGTACACCGCCCCACTCGACTTGTTCAAACGCACACTGGGATGTTTTTCTCCTGTCTACTCCGTGGCCTTGTGGTTAGTGTCCGCCCTGGATTGGAAAGTTAGAAGTTTGATCCCCCGGGCTGAGTCGTACTAAAGACTGTGAAAATGGGACCTGATGCACATCTCTGCTGGCGCTCTGCATTAATGAGAGAGGATACTGGAGGGGGAGGTAAGACCCTGCGGTAGAACCTCCTGTTCCAGGAGAAGAGAGTGTACTGGCGACAATCCAGTACAGCAAAACAAGAGAAGATACAGGTAATCAGTTGTCCTAGTCCAGTCGAGGCTGTATCACCATCCACGCATATCAGATAACAGCGAGAGAGACTACCGCTGATCGCTGATCCAGGGAGACAGGAGGTCCTGTACTGGGCTACAGCCACGCTTACAGAAAAACAGGAGACACGAAAGTCTCAGTGATAACTGTCCAGGGACGCAACACCCCCAAAGTTACTGGTAGGCATCCTCACGATACAGAACCACCAGAGATAGCCAGCTAGTTGTACCATGTGCCACCCGGCGGCAGTGATCGTGCCACCTCACGCGCACCAAATACATCACTGCGTACGACAATCAGAGAACAGAAATCCTGACTAGTGTCGCTAGATCAGGGTGCATGTAAACTCTAGGAAATTGATATAGCAAGGTGCGTCAGCGCTACCGAAAACAGCCGCAGATTAAACCTAGTCCTGCCCCAACAGCGTGAGCGGTCCCACTAACCTTCGTACGGTAGTTACAGCACACAGGCGAACAAATCACGCTACAGAAACAGGAGAATAGCATAAATACTCTCCTGCACTACAAGGGGAGAGCCGTCACTGCACCATCAGCGCGACCGCAAACAGAGAACCCAGCTCGCCCTCGCTCCCTGACTACCACGACACGGCCCCCACCCCCTGTAACGACCGTGGGTTGTCATCTATACAGCGAACGCAGCTGCGCACACGACGAGAAAAACAGGAAGATAGACTAGTGTCCTGTCCAGCGAGGTGATACTGAGTACAGCCAAACGGACCTGCATCCCACGCTACTCGCAAGATAGAGATAACCTAGTGTTCCTGTCCAGGAAGGCAGACAACCTATGCTAGCTGGAGCATCCCACGCAGCCTAGCAGCATAACAGGATAGAACGATGTCCTGTCACGAGGGCGCGCCTTGAAAACAGAGATTGTATTGGACTACAGAAACAAGGAGATGTCCTAGCAGTCCTCCAGTGTACCGCATGTCCAGAGAAGCATAAGTATAGTGGTTACAGAAACGAGAAGAAGACTTAGTTCTAGGCAGCGGCCGGTGCCAGACGCCATGTACTGGTACATCAGAAACAGGAGATAGACTAGTGTCCTGTCCAGGGGGTGTACTGGTACATCAGAAACAGAAGATAGACTAGTGTCCTGTCCAGGGAGTGTACTGGTACAGAAACAGGAGATCTGCTCATAGGAGCAGGAGCCTTTCTGACTTGGACAAACCAAGGCTCATGCAAAAGTGACTTACCTACTACGCCCTACCCCTACTCTATTGAAGTGATCACACACACTCACACTCACACTCACACATGTTTCTGTCAATCTTCCATGGAAAGTTTTCACATGATAAAATCGATATTTGATATGGATGTTGGTGACTGATTCACAGGTGCCAGTGCTGTTCTTTCCATGTCCAACTCTAAATGTCATTCTCTCGCTCTCTTTCCCCACCTAACAACAAACGCTGTAGCTGTTCCTGTAGACTTCCAGTCATTGTGCTAACGCTAGTTAGCATTGGCTCGCGAAACTACCCCCTTGCTKAYTTGGAATTATTTCGCCACTATGGCCTATTTATTGCCTTACCTCTCTTATCTTACCTCATTTGCACACACTGTATATAGACTTTTCTATTGTGTTATTGACTGTATGTTTTGTGTAACTTTGTTGTTTGTGTCGCAATGCTTTGCTTTATCTTGGCCACGTCACAGTTGTAAATGAGAACTTGTTCTCAACTGGCCTACCTGGTTAAATAAAGGTGCATTTAAACAAAAAATAACTTCCTTCATACTGGACACCAAGACATACAAATGGTATCCATGAGTTRGTGTGACTCTGGGGAAGTAGATAAATGGCTTCGTTATCTATTTTAAGAGTCTCATTAGATCCTTACCTATCGTTTGCATAGGGATGTTCCAGGGATGTCTCCAAGAGACCCTTAATGTGAAACAGACCTTACCCAGAACCTGGTGACCATGTTCTCAGAATATTCAATATGAAATGTTCTAGAACCGTTTTCATTGGAACGTTGCAAGAATATTCCCGGTGTCCAGTTTTCTGAGGGGTTGGGAAAATATTCCATCACGYCAACCTGATCTTACACAGAAACTTAAAACTTCTTGCAGCTTTCCCATGAAACGTGTCTGGAACATTCATATATTATACTCTGAGAACATGGCAACCACGTTCGGTGTCATTTTTAAACATTTTATTTAACCTTTATTTAACAAGGCAAGTCCGTATGTTTGGTGTGGCGTTGATGGAATATTGTCCTGAACCTCAGAAAACTGGACACATGAATATTCTTGCAACGTCCCATGAAACTAGAACCCGACCAATATGGGCTTTTTGGGTCCAATACCGGATCCAATTTTTTGGGGGTTGGGGACAAAACTTACCGATTTAATTCCCTCCTCGTCTCCTCTCCCCTTCTCTTCTCTTTTCCCCTCCCCTCGGTCTCCTCTCCCCTTCTCTTCTCCCTTTCCCCTCTCGTCTCCTCTCCCCTTTCTCTTCTCTTCCCCTCCCTCGTCTCCTCTCCCCTTCTCTTCTCTTTTCCCCTCCCTCGCTCCTCTCCCCTTCTCTCCGCTCCCTCAGATGGACATGTTAGCTCTGCTCTGCGGTAGGGTTGAACAGACAGGTCTATGGTTTCCAGTTAGAGGTCTTGATCCCATACTGTAGATCACTGGTTCCCAACCTTTTTGGTTAGTGTGCCACAACTGAGTTGTTGTATTTATTATGGATCCCATTAGTTC
>NC_036856.1:41205049-41209624 GCF_002910315.2 Salvelinus sp. IW2-2015 | reverse complement strand
AAAAAAAAAGACTTCTTATATATATATATATATATATAATATATATAAAAAATCTTTTACATTCTTATTTATTTTTTTATTTATATATAGATAATATTATATTATAAAAAGCTTCCTATATATACGTATATAATACTACTTATATATATATATATTTTTTTTTCTATACAAATTTATTATGAAATATTTTAAAACATTTTTTTTTAAAATATTTATCTGCAAGATATGGTTACTGTTTTACACGGGGAATTGTTGTCACTTTTCTACCACTGGAGTTCTCATAAAACATAAAGAAATCTGGTTCATGTTTGATTTCTTACATTGTGACATCAGAGAATGGACCCAAATGTTCCCATGAGCCTCTGCATTCTCTCCTATTTATTGAATTTGGTTATCGGATGCAGTTGTCGTCCATAACGATATTAACGGGTAAAAGGCCAAAGATATAATCTAGAACATTAATATGGTGTATTCTGAGAACATCGGTAACCGCGTTCTGGTCAATTCTGTTTGACATTAAAGGGTATGTTCTCTTAACTCAAACCCCAAAACACGCTAATAGGTTGTAGGAAGGTTTTGCTAACATATATAGAAGGTTCCCATAACTAACGGAGAACTGGACACAAACATCAGAGTAACATTACGGGTAACATTACAAAATGTTCTCTCTCTCTCCATGGTTTGCCTCCCTCCCCCTCTCTGACAGTTCTCTGTGTGTTGTAACCCCTTTCCCCTCCTCTCTCCGCCGTTGACAATGCTGGCAGACCCCAGTCTTTGTTGAGAGGAATTCTCTCTGCCTTTCTTGTCTGATGGAATATTTTCCACTGCTTTGTTTACTCCTCTTCTCTCCCTCCTTCCCCTTCTCGTTCTTTTTCACCTCCCTCGTCACTCCTCTCTGCCAAGGCAGCAGCTACTCTTCCTGGGGTTTATTATGGATCCCCATTTAGTTCCTGCCAAGGCAGCAGCTACTCTTCCTGGGGTTTATTATGGGTCCCCATTAGTTCCTGCCAAGGCAGCAGCTACTCTTCCTTGGGTCCAGCTAAATTAAGGTTATACATTTGAAAAACATTTACAATACATTCATAACAGATTTCACAAAATATTATATGAGTGCCTTCAGGCTCGTACTCTACTACCACATATCTATAACGTGTGTGTAATGCGTATGTTGTGTGTTTGTATCCATGTACCTATGTTTGTGTTGCTTCACAGTCCCCGCTGTTCTATAAGGTTTATTTTTGTTTTACTTTATGAGTTACTTTATGTATAGTATGTAGTACTTTGCACCTCCCCATAGTCTGTTCTGGACTTGGGGACTGTGAAGAAACCTCTTGTGACATGTCTTGTGGGGTTTGCACGTCTCACAAATACAAGTAGTGATGAAGTCAATCTCTCCTCCACTTTGAGCCAAGAGAGATTGACATGCATATTATTAATATTATCCGTCTGTGTACATCCAAGGGCCAGCCATGCTGCCTTGTTCCGAGCCAATTGCAATTTTTTGTAGCACCCAACCACACGACTGAACAGTAGTCCAGGTGCGACAAAACTAGGGCCTGTAGGACCTGCCTTGTTGATAGTGTTGTTAAGAAGGCAGAGCATCGCTTTATTATAGACAGACTTCTCCCCATCTTAGCTACTGTTGTATCAATATGTTTTGACCATGACAGTTTACAATCCAGGGTTACTCCAAGCAGTTTAGTCTCCTGAACTTGCTCAATTTCCACATTATTTATTACAAGATTTAGTTGAGGTTTAGGGTTTAGTGAACGATTTATCCCAAATACAATCCTTTTAGTTTTGGAAATATTTAGGAGAAACATATTCCTTGCCACCCATTCTGAAACTAACTACAGCTCTTTAAGTGTTGCTGTCATTTCAGTCGCAGTAGTAACTGACGTGTATAGTGTTAAGTCATCCGCATACATAGACACACTGGCTTTACTCAAAGCCAGTGGCATGTTGTTAGTAAAGATTGAAAAAAGTAAGGGGCCTAGACAGCTGCCTTGTGGAATTCCTGATTGTACTTGGATTTTGTTGGAGAGGCTTCCATTAAAGATCACCCTCTAACTCTTTATCCACAATATAGCAGGGGGTGTAAAGCCATAACACTTACATTTTTCCAGCAACAGACTATGATCGATAACATCAAAAGCCGCACTGAAGTCTAACAAAACAGCCCCCACAATCTTTTTATCATACATTTCTCTCAGCCAATKCTCAGTCATTTGTGTAAGTGCTGTGCTTGTTGAAT
This sequence comes from Salvelinus sp. IW2-2015, assembly GCF_002910315.2. NCBI lineage: Eukaryota > Metazoa > Chordata > Actinopteri > Salmoniformes > Salmonidae > Salvelinus > Salvelinus sp. IW2-2015. The sequence goes on along the minus strand of NC_036856.1, from coordinate 41,207,370 downwards.
ATCCTTCCCTATAAGTGTCGTGAAAGTCTATCAATTTGTTTACTATAAAAATAGCATTGTATTTTGTCGGCTATTTGAGCCAGTAAAGGTGGCTTTACCTTTCTCAGGTAGGGGAACAACTTTTGCTTCACTCCAGGCCTGATGGCACACACTTTCTACAAGGCTTAAATTGAAGATATGGCAAATAGGAGAGGCAATATCGTCCGCTATTATCCTTCGTCATTTTCCATCCAGGTTGTCAGATCCCGGTGGCTTGTCATTGTTGATAAACAACAATAMTTTCCCCCACCTCTTCCACACTTACTTTACGAGAAAAAAATATATATAATGCTTGTCTTTCATAATTTGGTCAGATATACTTGGATGTGTAGTGTCAGCATTTGTTGCTGGCATGTCATGCAAAAGTTCGCACGTCTTGCCAATGAAAACATGATTAAAGTATTTGGCAGTATCAGTGGGTTTTGTGATGAATGAGCCATCTGATTCAAGGAATGATGGAGCGGAGTTATCTTTTTTTGCCCAAAATGTAATTTAAGGTGCTCCAATGCTTTTTACTATCGTTCTTTATGTAAATTTTGTTTTTGTTTCATAGTGTAGTTTATTTTTATTCGGTTTAGTCACATGATTTCTCAATTTTGCAATACGTTTGCCCAATCGGTTGTACAGCCAGACCTATTTGCGTCATTACACATCACGGACCAACAAATATTCTTTACATCAACAACATAAGGGCTTTAAGGGCTCCCGAGTGGCTCGTTCCTGATTCGTTCCCAGGCTGTATCAAAACCGTCCGTGATCGGGAGTTCCATAGGGTGGCGCACAATTGGCCCAGCGTCGTCTGGTTTAGGGGAGGATTTGGCCGGGGTAGGCCGTCATCATAAAATAAGAATTTGTTCTTAACTGACTTGCCTAGTTAAATAAATACGAATCACTACAAAACATGGGTATTATCTAAGTGAGTTTCAGAGATGGTCAGAATGTGAATGTCAATCTGTTACTAGAAAATTATTGATTTCATGATTCTTGTTAACGTCGGCTATTTTTAACACTTTTATGGGATGCTTGAATGTTTTTCTTGCTTTACTGGGAAGTTTAGCAGAGGTAGACATGCTCTGGTTATTTTTATTAGTGCTTGGTGAGCTGCACACAGGGGACTTCCTGCTAGGGCACACCACCTCAGTGCTAAAAGTATAATTCTGGTTCCTAGGCATATGATTACTGATTAGATCACGCTGTCTACTTCTTGAGGAGTGTTGCGATTCTTGTTTGTAGAGTTATCATCAATCCTGGCCCTAGAGAGGTGATGTTGTGCAAGGTTTCGTTTCAGACCTGCACTAAAACGCCTGTTTTTTWAAATGTTTTTTTAGACATGTACTTCATTGTCAATTAACTTACAGAGAATGGAAAAGTGTCTGCTCACAGCCCAACTCACAAGACACACTAGTAATCAAGACTGTAGCAACCTGTCTCTCTCCATTACCAAGGCTGACGATGACCACTGTCCCTGTAATTCTACAATAGATTCAGTGGAATTTCCCGTCCCCTTTGCACTGTGTTCCATCTCCCATGGCAACCCAGTGAGTGACCTCTGATCCCACTCGGTGTTGACTCGGCAGGTTTAGCTCCAGTCATGATTCCTGCTTATCTCCACTGTTACTCACGTTTACTCATCAAGACTGGACAGTGGAGAAGCTCTCTACTCCACTGCCACTCTTTGGGTTTTGTATTCCTTATCCAGTCACCTGATGGAACAAAAAGGTAAATAAATAGGTCCGTAACTGAGGAACAACTGTTGAAGGTCAGTCAGACCTGTTTCTGTTCCAAATCCCAAAGATTTTAAATCGCCCCAAAAACTTGTATTGTCCATTCAAATTGACATTACTGTGAAATGTGGTCGCAGGGAACTGCATCAGTCAGCCATGGTAAAGGTTATAGCCATAGAATTAGGAATGACACTACTGGTCATTTGAATGTGATTTCTCTGGGTAAAGATGAAGTAACTCTGGCTGACGTGGTGTTGGTGCTGCTTGTGAACAGGGGAGCTGTCTGATGACTGGGAGCAGGCTGAAAATCCTCAGGGAGAAATCTACTTCATTGACCACAAAACACAACGAATGTCCTGGCTCGACCCGCGTGTGGACGCTCGCCTCAGTAAGTATCCTCTGGACCTCTCTCTGTGTGTGTGTGGTGGGGGACCTCTCTCTCTCTGTGTGTGTGGGGGACCTCTCTCCTCTGTGTGTGGTGGGGGACCTCTCTCTCTGTGTGTGTGTGTGTGGGGGGACCTCTCTCTCTGTGTGTGTGTGTGGGGGACTCTCTCTCTC